>NC_041386.1:668646491-668679661 GCF_002162155.2 Triticum dicoccoides | reverse complement strand
GGCCCTATATAGAGAGAGGGGGGGGGTGGGAGGGCAGCCGCACCCATGCTCTTATATAGGAAGTCAGGTTTCGGCCACCGGTAAAGTTTCGGGGGTCACTGGTATTGTACTGGGACCACCGGAAGGGTCCCGGGGGTCCATCGGGTGGGGCCACCTATCCCGGAGGGCCCCATGGGCTGAAGAGGGAGGGGAACCAGCCCCTGGTGGGCTGGTGCGCCCCCCTTGGCCCCCCCTGCGCCTAGGGTTGGGAAACCCTAGGGGTGGGGGCGCCTCCACCTGGCTTGGGGGGCAAGCCACCACCTTGGCCGCCGCCCCCCCTTGGAGATCCCATCTCCTAGGGCCGGCGCCCCCCTAGGGGACTTATATAAAGAGGGGGGAGGGAGGGAAGCCGCACCCATGCTCTTAGCGCCTCCCTCTCCCTCTGCTACACCTCTCCCTCTCGCAGACGCTTGGCGAAGCCCTGCCGAGATCGCTGCTGCATCCACCACCACGCCGTCGTGCTGCTGGATCAGCATCAACCTCGACTTCCCCCTTGCTGGATCAAGAAGGAGGAGACGTCTTCCCCAACCGTACGTGTGTTGAACGCGGAGGTGCTGTCCGTTCAGCACTAGGATCATCGGTGATTTGGATCACGACGAGTACGACTCCCTCAACCCCGTTCTCTTGAATGCTTTCGCTCGATCTACAAGGGTATGTAGATGCACTCCTCTCACTCGTTGCTAGTTGAACTCATAGATTGATCTTGGTGAAATCGTAGGAATTTTTTTATTTTCTGCAACGTTCCCTAACAGAAATCCATACAGACATCGTCCCATTTCCATTGTGACACGGGTAGTGGTTGGAGAAGTCCGGCTGGTTTCTGATATTCCTCCTTAACTTTGTTGCATATGTCACAACATGCCATGAAATAAACAATGTCTTTCTTCATTCGATCCCACCAGAATATTTGTCGAAGGTCTTCATACATTTTTGTGCCTCCAGGGTGGATTGAATACGAGGATTTGTGGGCTTCTGACAAAATTTTCTGCTTTAGATCAGCTTGATTAGGCACACAAATCCTTCCCCTATATCGGAGGGTACCGCAATGATCCTTCGAGAAATCGGATGACTTGTTGCGTTTCTGCAGATCGGCATCGCCTGGCTGGGCCTTGCGGATTTCTTCCTCAAGAGTAGGGGTAACCGTCAGAATATTGGCAAGGCCAGCCTCAACTATGACCAGGTTGAGCTGAGCAATTTCTTCTTTATGTTCGGAAGGCAGAGATTCCAGCATGACGTTTAAACTGACGGGCTTTCGACTGAGTGCATCGGCAACCATGCTGGCCTTACCCGGATGATAATTTATTTCAAGATCATAATCCTTGACCAACTCCAGCCATCTTCGCTGATGGAGATTTAAATCCAGCTGAGTAAAAATGTATTTGAGATTTTTGTGATCGGTAAAAATTTGGCACCTTTTTCCAATGAGGTAGTGTCTCCAAATTTTTAAAGCATGAACTACTGTGACCAATTCCAAATCATGAGTGGGGTAATTTTCTTCATGGGGTCGTAGCTGCCGTGAGGCGTAAGCTACTACCATGCCATCTTGCATAAGCACGCGCCCAAGTTCTTGCTGGGAAGCGTCACAATATACGTCAAAGCTGCGGTAGATATCTGGAAGTGTTAATACTGGCGTAGTTGTTAAGCGCTTCTTTAAGTCGGTGAAATTTTCTCAAAGTCTGACGTCCATTCAAACTACTTATCATTTTTAAGAAACTCAGTCATGGGCTTAGCAATCTTGGATAACCCTTCAATGAAACGACGGTAGTATCCGGCTAATCCAAGGAAACTCCGGATCTGAGACAAGGTGGTGGGTGGCAACTAGTCGAGCACGTCTTTTACTTTTCTTGGGTCCACTGCTAGCTATTCCTTCATCGGATAGCACATGCCCGAGGAATCCAACTTGCTTGAGCCAAAACTCGCATTTACTAAACTTGGCGTACAACTGGTGCTCACGGAGTCATTGTAACACTGCACGGAGGTGTCCTTTATGCTCTTCTTCACTTCTTGAGTAAATAAGTATATCATCGATAAAGACGACCATGAACTTATCAAGGAAATCCATGAATACTTTGTTCATCATGTGCATGAAGAAAGCGGGGGCGTTGGTGAGGCCGAAGGACATGACGGTATATTCATAAAGACGGTAGCGAGTGGTGAACGCGGTCTTGGGAATATCCTCCTTTTTAATTATGAGTTGGTAATATCCAGTCCGCAAATCAATCTTTGAGAATACCTTGGCTCCACTTAGCTGATCAAACAAATCATCAATTCTTGGCAGAGGGTATTTGTTTTTGATTGTGACATCATTTAACTGTCGGTAGTCCACACACATACGAAGGCTGCCATCTTTCTTGTCCACAAAAATGGCGGGTGATCCCCATGGCGAGGAACTGGGGCGGATATATCCTTTTTGGAGCATTTCATCGAGCTGTTTCTTTAGCTGTACCAATTCGGATGACGACATTCGATAATATTTCTTGTGTATTGGTGTGGTTCCAGGCACAAGTTCTATTGCAAACTCCAGCTCTCGGTCAGGTGGCATGCCTGGTAGTTCTTCTGGGAATACATCGGGAAACTCACTAACCACCGGAATTAATTCCATTTCTGCTATTGCTGTAAAAACCATTTCCTTGGAAGGTATGCTTCTATGAGCAATAAACTTGGTAGCTTGTCCATCTTGTCCGGTCAAGTTGACTTCTCGGGTCGCACAATTTATGCATACTTGGTACTAAGTTAGCCAATTCATACCCAAGATAACATACAATTTATCACAGTCAATGAGTATCAAAGACGTCGGGAAACGGATTTCGTTGATACTGACTTCCAGATTGCGGTAGACAAGATTGCTTTGAATAATAGATCCCGGGATTTGTACCAGCATATTGTTGCCCAAAAGTGAACAAGGAAATTTGTTTTGGGCAACAAAACTCCGAGAAATAAAAGAGTGGGAAGCCCCAGAGTCAAATAAAATTACTGCATGTATGCTATTAACAGGGAACATACCAATGGCGACTTCGGGATTTTCTTGGGCTTCATCGGCTGAAATTTGATGAACGTATCCCGTGATGTCGTGTTGACTTGGACCAGCTTCCAAATAATCGATTTGTGGCTTGAACGTAGCATTAGTCCGGTTGTTCTTGGGACACTGTTTGGCATAATGTCCGGTTTGTCCGCAACTATAACATGAATTGTTGCGCAGGCGATTTTCCATAACTGGGTTGAACACATCATTCTTCACTTGGGTGGAGGTCTTGTTAACATTTTGTTGCCAACTAGGCTGGTACGCCACCGGAGTTGGCTGCCAGGTACGAACCTTCTGCACCGGTTGCATTTCCTTCTTGGGCTCAAACTTGCGTTTGTGATCGTTATGGGCAGACTTATTATCTGACACGATCTTGTGTTCCCTTTCAGCAATGAGAGCCTTGTTCACCAGGGTTTTGAAATCTGGAAAATCGAACACACTGAGAGCACAGCGAAGTTGCGGGTTTAACCCCCCAAGAAATCGGTCCATCTTCCTTTCTTTAGTGGCCACGTCATATTGAGAGTAACGTGACAGGTGATTGAATTTTTGTAAATATTCTCCCACTAACTGACTTCCTTGGAGGAGCACGAGAAATTCACGCTGCTTAGTCTTCATAATTCCCGCAGGGATGTGATATTTCTGGAATTGCTCCTTGAATCTTGACCAGGTAATTGCTTCATTCTCAGTCCCTATGGCTTTCTCACTTTCCCACCATATGGCAGCAGCGCCTTCCAGATAATGTGTTGCAAATGGAACTTTATCCTCTTCATCAGCTCGAGCAACCTCAAGTTTCTTTTCCATAGTTCTTAACCAATCATCTGCATCCAAGGGATCAACGGCCTGACTGAAACTGGGAGGCTTAGTCCTTTGAAAATCAGATAGCTTGGAGTGAGAGGCAGACGGATTTCCGTTCCGTCCAACCATTGCTTGAATACTTCTGAATATTTCAATTAGATCATGGTTTCGTCGTTCCTCGAACATACGCATAATTTGCTCAGTGGAGGGCAGATTTGGCGGTGGAGGCGATGGTGGAACTTACGGCTCGGGTGATTGTCCTACCTGTCATGCGGAACGCCGAACAGGAGAACCCTCGCGAACGTTGCTACTGCAGCCTCCCCGCATCATCCTAATATGATTTTGTACAAGTCAACGCAACCGAGATGAGAAGCATTCAACAAAAAAAACTGGGGAGAAGCCAGCAACAAAAACCAAGCGAAACCGAAAAGACGAAGAAAATACGGCGAATAAAATAAAGTCCAACATAATTATACATAGACTCATACATGAAAGATAACAACATGCCAGGTCCAACTACTCTCATACAAGAAACGAAACATCATGACTCGTACGACTACATCCATACTCCATCCCGATGACTGAGAATACTCGAAAGCTCTACTACTCGGCTGGCACTGTGGGGTCCTCTCCTGAAGCGGACTCGGATCCAGAACTGACAGGGTTAACGGAGACCTCCGGGTTAAAGGTGACACGACGACGCTGCCTCGAGGGATCTCCCTCTGGGGCAGGTGGAGGGTGGATCGTCGGGGCTGCAGGAGTGGCGAGGAGTGAAACCCACTTGGCAGGAGCACTAAGTGGATTCAAAGTCGCGGTGCCCGAGCTACTCGGGGGAGTAACCGGAGAAGCTGGGGATCTAGAACTGGCAGGAACGTAGGGAATAAATCCCACAGATGGAGAAGTAGTGGCTGAGCGAGCAGAGACTAAAGTAGAGGCTAAAGCAGTACGTGCATGACTCAGCTCACGAGCCAGCTCATAGATCAGCAGATAGCTAGGAGTGATGTAGCGAGAAAGGTGGCTAGCTACACTATCAGACTCCAGATCAATGACAGGGAAACGGACACGACCATTATCGTGGAGAGAAGGGTAGTAATGGAAACTTGGGTGATTCTGCATCCAGACCTCGTTGTAGCGGAGCTCAACAAGTACCTCGAATGCAGCAACCTAGACAGCCTGAGAAGCGGAAGAAGCATAGCCTCTACAAGAGGTACGAGTGTAAGAACCGGAATCGGAACTGGTGCGCAGAGTAACCACGGCGTGATACTCATACACTGAGTCAGCTAGGCACTCCCTGTACACACGATAGACTGGATCGTCTCCGTGAGGGTACAGCCGACGCCACACATTACGAAGAAGATGCGGCGACATGTACGGCATCAGCTGCAACTGGCACGGATACAGCACCGGAGCCATCTACACTCACAACCATTAGCAGGTTAGCATAGAAAAATATAATCAGTGCAAGCAATGCAACAACCAGCTACAGTCATTACTGACACTCAGCTACAACTCGTATCTAGCATCCAGTTAACTCGACTTAGTCTAGCATGGCCTACAGTCAGTGCGGCTCTGATACCAAGCGTTGTGGCACCCCGACTTAGAGCGACTGGTTTACCTTGCATTGCCAGCCTAGAGACCTTGTCTTCTGGCAACACACAACAACATGGTACAGAAAACAAACACTTTATTCATCCTAGCGGGACATAGTTCATATTACAATGATTAGCGAGGCCAGGCGGCACACACGGTGTAGCTGAACAATATGTACATTATTTAGTGAACATAAACGGGGCCTCGATCATGACAACTACTCGGCAGTGGAACAACGACGTAGCGGGACTTCATAGCACAAGGACACCAACGTGGACACGGTCTAGACTCGGACAACACTCCTTTCCAACGGGACTTTCTTGAAATCTGGCATGACACGCCAGGTCAGTACATTGAATGTACTTGCAAGCTCACAATAAACATGAACATGATGACAGACAATATTATGATATTTATCCAATTAATCAACAATGCAACTATATATTCAACATGTTGTGACCATGCTCAACAGGTACTCATTCTCCCGACTTGCTTACCAGATGTGACCAATAAACATGATATTACCAAAACATACTCGAGATCCTTACGGTGATCACCACCCAACCATCTCATGGCCCGTGGTCCTTACGGCGATCACAACCCGACCAACTCGTGGCCCGTGATCCTTACGGCGATCACAACCCGACAACTCATGTCCAACTCAACACAATGACCTCACTGCCATCCTTAGTGCAATTTAGTGTGCATATTTATTAAGTGTTGACCCATGGTGTACCTTACTTTCGAGCGTGTCCGTAACCGTGGACTCGGCTATCGATAGATTAAAAACACTCTGCAGAGGTTATTACACTGTACCCACACTACGAAACCCATGGCCTCGCACTCCCATTCGGGTGGACCAACAGCGTTCTGACGAAACCATTTCACTGTCATGACACTCTCCCGGCCCTTCTGACTCAGACCCCACCGGGCTAGTCCTGGGTGGCCCCGTGTCTAACTCTAGACACCTCGACCACCGTCATGGCCACGATCCACTCTGGGATCCGGTACCAAAATTAACTTAACAATGGGCTCACAAGGTTATGCTTGCCTACCGGGCCAGGGTACAGCACGCCCATAACCTTCCCTAAATTGAGGCACTGACCAGAGGCACGACAATGAAATGCATTAAGGCCGTCCCATACCGGCAAATGTGGTTGCACTGGGAAAGAATCGTTTCAGTGGCAACACGACCCGGTTAACAACATGTTCAAGTTGAATTATTAATCAGTTTCAACTTAATGTGAAAAGAAAATAACCGGTGTCATACTGCCATACTAAGCATCACTTAACATATGCATCACATAGCCGTGCAAAGACTACACCAACCATGCTCCTACGGAGCCATCATAAACTCATGCTACTATTCTGGTTGAAACCTCTCTTTACTTATACCAGAACCATTTCTAGGATTATCATCATTATACCTCATGCAAAAATAATATTTAAATTTCTCATCAAACTCTATGACCATATTAGTTATTTATCACTTGCAACTAAGTTCTCCTTATCTTGCCAACCATATTTACTTAAAACATTCTGAAGTTCAAGTATTTTAACATAACAAGCATATAACATAATATATTTATTATATAACTAATTTAAATGCATCAATAGTCATAGGTTCAAGTATGAAAATCATAAATATTGAAGTGGCACCATAAAAATGTTACTGTGGCTTGCCTTAGCACTGATGAGGTTCACAAAGCTCCTGATGATCCTCAAGACAAGCTGGTTCTTCTGAAAATATTCAAAAACCACAAAAGAAAAATATCAAGAAACCTTCTGAAAATTGCGAGAAAATCTAGACAGCCAGGAAAAATCCCATCTTTTGGGTGCTGTTAGATTTTTGGACAGAGAACACGATGCAAAAAGAATCACTGCATTTGAACTTGTAGAATAAAAGTTATGGCCATTTGAAGCCTCCTGGAATTTAAATGAATTTGAAATGGAAAAACAGAGGGGGGGGTGACGTCGAAGGCGTACTCTCCCGGGGCGCCACCACTCATGCCGCTTCGCGCGCGTAGTGAGTGGCTAACTAGCGGGCCCCGCTAGTCAGGCTGGAGAGAGGGGAGAGGGAAACAGAGGGGAACAACGATTCGCCGTGGCTCACACCGGCGATGAGACTTCTTGGAGGCAAACGAGAGGGAGGGATCGACGGAGAAGGCTATTGTGCACCTGCTTGTACCCGTAGCGTGGCTAACGGTGGTCGGACAGCGTCGGATTTGTCCTCTCCAGCAGCGACAGAGGGCGGAGGTTGCCGGAGTTGAAGAAGACGGCGGCTTGGGGCGTCTCCGGGGGCTCTAGCTAGGCGCGTTGGCTTCACGGAGGAGAGGCGGAGGCCCTGGCTGGGTCGCCTTGGCTTGGGAGAGGCCGGAGCTACGGGAACGATCCAGAGGGGATCGCCAGCGAGCTCGGCTCGGGGACGGCCGCCCGCGGCCTGCCAGGCCGGGCTGGGGCTTCTAGTGGCTCTAGGAGGGAGTGGGGGTGAGTTGTGATGCTCCAGGAGGCTGCGGAGGGGGGGTTTTATAGGCGGGGCAGCGAGGAGGGCTCGGGCTCCGCCGGAGGACACCTGTCCCCGGCGCCCGGCGACGAATGGTGCCAGAGGGCGATGGAGAAGGCGACGAAGGTCACGCAGCAACTGTACACGGGCGCGAACGAGCACATGAATGAGGGGGAAAGAGACGAACACAGTGCGCGCACACTGTGCCGTTCGCCGGACCGTGCCCATGCTCGCTGCAGTGAGCTCCGACATCGGCGAGCGGCAGGGTGGAGTTATGGGGGTGGAGACAAGGATGGTGGCAAGGAGGGACACGCTCTGGCCAGCCGAGCAGCGAGCACGCGCTCCACAAAGGCGCTGGCGACGCGCAGAGCGCGCGTTTGGCATGCCAGCACGCTCGGACGAACGCGGTCACCGTGTGGACCATGACATCAGGTCACCTATGCACTAACAAGGATGTCTGGTGTGTAGTCCTTAGTAAACTTAGGTGTTACCATGGCTCGGTTTGGTTCCAGGTGCAGTAGAAGTAAAATGGTGATGAGGTTAAGTTACTGGACAGAAACTTTGGGAGTTACTTTGGTCAAACCACAGGGATTCAAGGGCTGAGCTTTGGGGTTTTACTGACTCTTACTAAGGTAAATAAGCTCAGGGAAAACCAGCTACATTGGAGCTAGTAAAAAGGTAGTTGCTGTAGAAACTACCATTTCAGCCCAGAAGTGATTTTATGTTCTGTAGGCAAAATATTCCAAAGAGTGGTGAAATATTTTTGCTCAAAAATGTGCCCTAGGGTCCAAAGAATATTTGGGATTTTTCTCAGGATTTTTGGGGCAACAGAAATGAGGGTTGCTTTGGAGGTCAAGGAGTTTAGCTAGGGTTTTGGAGGAAAAAATGAATATTTTTCATTTAAGAAAAATATTCCAAGCAATATTGTTGGGTTGGCCAGGGGTGAATTGATGGATTTAAGGAGGAGAGGGAACACTTGGGTGAAAATCAAGGGATACCCAAGTGGTCAAGTCCAAATGGAATGATTCAAAACTCCAAATCCAAAATCAACTCAGCTGAAAATCAAGCAAAGAAAAGAGGGCAAAAACTAGGCTGTGACAGCAATGACCCCCGTTTCGACTCGCATGGCGCTGCACAGGGCCAGCGTGGCGAGGACAGATGCCAAGCACACCGGGGCGGCAACAATGTGCACCCTCGTTTCTAGCCGTAACGACGACCGGACGACGAGGACGAGGGCCAAGGTGGCGCGCGAGGCACGTGCCGTGGCAACAGGAGGAAGCGGACGCGCTCGCCTTGTCACCGCCAGGGTTCATCGGTCGGGACACGGAACGCGCCGCCAGCTAATGCTGATGTCAACGAGGCCGCACCGCCATCCCTTGGAGACCTCCAAGCTATTTTGGCACGTGGTTTTGCTCTTGTGGCACGCTGACCAGAATACTTTGTTTGACTTATCATCCCGTGAGCCACATGTCAGTGTGATCTCCTTTAGAAAACCACCCAGCCTCTCTCATTTCTCATGGTGCACCTATGGAACGGACCGCATCTCCAGCGACTCTGCTGCACATGACCATAAGCAAAACAACTAAACAAGCGGACGAGTAATGCTACACTCAGGGCTCGTATTGTTGCAAGGGATCCAGAGGGGATCCCCGCCCTTTCCCTGGCCAAGGAAACCACAGGCCGAATTGAACCCGGGGAGCCAACCGGGCCATTTTGTGCTCCAGATGGGGAGGGAACTCGGCCCCTTTCCACCGCCCTTGCCTGGGAGCATTTTCCACTAGTCACTAGGTCGGGGAAGAAACCCTCGCGTCCTCCTCTCACGACAGAGGCGACGATGCAGGGGGCGACGGCCGTGCTACTTCCTCTGGCGACCGAGAAGAAGGCCGCATCACGAGTGCTCCCGCATCTCCCTGCTTTGCCATGCGTGCTTCTTGTGCCTCTCCCCTCTTCGGCAGTGGTCTCCTGTGCCCCACGATCTATTCTGGGATTGATGATCTATTTTCGTTTTCTGATCTTCCCTTATCTATCCTGTGTTGTCCAAATAGCAGAAGAGGTGTTCTCCCACCTGGGACGATCCCGCCCATGGATCCCTTGTGCCGAGGGAAACTCCACCTAGGGGCTTATTTTAGCAACTATGGAGGATTAGGATTGCGTTTAAGGGGTGTGAAGGGGCCCACCCCTCCTGAAAATCAGGGGGGCTAGTTTGATTAGATGGAACAACCCCGTATTAGCCCCGTAATAGCCCGTGAGTGTAGCATTCTCGCGAGCGGACTCGATCGGCCATCTCCTCGTGAGACGTACACGCCGGAGCCGGCAATGCCACGACCCACAGGGGAGCTCTCCATCCCGTCGCCGTCGGTGTAGGGGGTCCCGAACATCAGAGGGGGCTAGGGTTACATTGAGTCGGTTACAGAGAAGGAAATCTACATATCAGAATTGCCAAGCTTGCCTTCCAGGCAAATTAGAGTTCCACCCGGACACGGGACGAAGTCTACAATCTGGTATCTTCATAGTCCAACAGTTCGGCACCAGTACATAGTCCGGTTGTCCGAGGACCCCCTAATCCAGGACTCTCTCAGTAGCCCCTGAACCAGGCTTCAATGATGATGAGTCCGGCGCGCGGACTGTCCTCGGCATTGCAAGGCGGGTTCCTTCTCTGAATACTCCAAGGTAGAATTTGAACACATGAATCGTGTCCGGCTCTGCAAAAAAAATTCCACGTACCATCGTAGAGAGAACAATATTCCACAAATCTAATCTCCTAACAACTTTTCATAGCCTGACATCACGCTTCGGCCCGGTTATTATATGAACCGTTTTTCTCAACCTGCTGCTGCACGTCTTGCGAGGCGGTTTTATTGGCACGTCTTGTCGAAGCAGAGATCGTGTTCCCCTTATCACAGGATTCTCATCAATACGGGCGTGGGTAACCCAACCATGCCGTTAGTATGACTCCTCGGTTTTAGGAAAGTTCCAAACGGCCATGCAGAGGACGCTTATATTCACCCTCTTTATAAAGAGGTCAAGATCTGTCCTTTTCTTTCCACGTCCAATCCTTCCCTTCCCCAACCTCGAGTTCCAGCACCCAAGGTTTAGTCTAAGCACTCCGGACCTTCAACCAGTTCCGGATCAAACCATCAAGGCCGGTGGATGGCCTCTTCCATCACGGAGGTGGACATCAAGAAGCCTGGGGAGGCTAGATATCTGACCGCCGAAATCCTTCACAGGTTACCTGCTCAAGGGCAGGTTATCCCCACTCCCGAACCCAACGAGAGTGTTGTATTCATCTCCCACTTCCTCCAAGGGCTGGGCTTTAGTCTTGATCCCTTTGTTAGAGGGCTCATGTTATATTACGGGCTAGATTTCCATGATCTAGCTCCAGATTGCTTCCTTCACATCTCGTTGTTTATCATCGTGTGTGAGGCCTTCCTCCGCGTTACCCCACACTTCGGCTTATGGCTCAAGACCTTCAATGTGAAGCTGAAGATGATCGATGGGCGACACGTGGAGTGCGGAGGTGCGATAATAAACAAATGTGCCGACGCCCCATGGACAAAGGGTTCCTTCCCGGAGGCGTCCGATCTATGGCAACGGGAGTGGTTTTACATCACAGCACCCCGAGGTACAAAGCGAGTAGCTGCCCCAGCCTTACGCTCTGCCCCTCCGCCCCAACTGGCATCATGGGTCAACAAAGGGATGGACTGGAGGCTAGTTAATGACGTGCTAACATTGCAAAGCCGCATCCGAGATCTCCTCAAGAGGGATATCAGTCTCGTCAAGGTAATTCAAGTAATGTTAGTTCGTCGGGTCCTGCCATGCCAACGTCGATCTCTCCGTATGTGGGAGTTCAATCCGGAAGGACTGCGAACCATTCAACACTTCTTCGGCGTGACGCTCGAAGGGATGTATCGATTATTCTTCGGATCACGAATAAAGTGTCCGGACACCACCGAGGATGCGGGTGTCAACTACAACCGTCCAGATACCCAGGTAAGTAACTCCGCGACCGAACATATTGTCATTATATTTGTCACAACATTATTCTGAAAAATTGCCCTCGGACAAGACTGTATAAGAAAGGCAGAGAGGATCAGGTGTTCAGCCCCTCTTCCCGAAGGCTCGCCGGATCCTGTACTAACCAGGATGCTGGCTCGCGCACGCTATCCAGTGCCATCAGGAGAAGACGAGGGGAGGAATAGAGAAGCCAAAAGCGGGCTTCATATGTTACACATCTGACCCGGGAGAATTAGTGCCTCCGTGTCGGAGGATGATCGGGGAGGTGAATCAAGAATCCCGTCTCCCCACGGGAAGAAAAGGACTACCTCTGAAGACTTGGAAATGGAGGTTTCCAAACGAGGGAAGAAACCTTCACCAGGGGGCCCTGCCCGGAGGGCGTCCTTACCGCACAGCGCCCACAAGGGGGCCAACCGTCAACCGAGTCACAAGTGAACAAAGGCACTTTAGTAAATATGTCTTGTTTTTTCCCTAAGAATAACAACCGAGACATATGTTTTGCAGTCCGGCTCATAGCCCTTCTCAACAATGTTCGTCCTCGGGGGATCTTCTACCGGAGATGATGGAGAGCGAAACGCCTCCTCCTGCTTCCCCTCCTCATGAGACGGACGACCCTGAGGTGTCATCACGGAGGATTTCTCCTGATCAGCAAAGGCCAGAAGGTAACCCTTCGGCCGCCCGAAATCCGGAGTTCTCGTCTCCTAAGGAGACCAATAGAAAAAGCTCGGGATTGTCCGGTGTACAACCAGACACATTGATAGGTCTTCTGGAGGAAGCGGCTATCTCAGAGGCACATCGTACCTTAATGGGTACGGTGGTTAAGAGGATTTCATCTGCAAAAAGCGGGTTGAATGAAGCTTTTACGAGCCTGCTAAGAGGCTTTGAGGTGCGCAAAGTAATATATATTTTTGACTGTACCACACATGCAAGGTGTGCTTTGTATAGATAGTATATCCTGAGACTCTGGTTGCCGTCCAGACGCGGCGAGTAGAGGATCATTGTGTCAAGTAATAATAGCACTGCTTTCGTGCGCAGACGGCTGCAGATCCGACGACTGACCGAACTGCTAATTTTGCCGAATTGAAGCGACAACTTGATGTGGCGGATGCCGACATCATGCTTGTGAACAAGTGGCTTGACGAGGTACAGGGTATGTATATTTGGTTGGTCAGCAAATATTAAGAGGAGCATGATTCTAGTATTTATAATATGCTTTGACTGCAGCTGGAGCTGCCGCCGTGGAGACCCTTCGGGCAGAGCTTGCCCGGGCCAAGGAACAAGCCAGGAGAAGTGATGCGGCCACTAACGGCAGCCGAAGATTTGAAAGCGGAACAGGCTGCTCATCGCTAGAGCAAAGATAAAATAGCCAACATGGCTCTTGAGCTGCAAAATGCCGCCATCCGATATGTGCTCCTCGAAAGGGAAAGCCAAGCGAAAATGGCTGACCTAAAGAAGACCTTAGAAGCAGCCAAGGAAACTCGCTCTGAAATCCAAGCGGCACGGGAGGAGCTTCGTCAAGCCGGAGATATCACGGCTGGGAAGCACTTTTTATTGCGGATGAAGTTCGGCGATCCGAAGTATGCCCCTCCTGATCATTGTGGAGTTCAGCAGACGCATACTTGGATTTAGCGAAGAGTGATGCTGATGCGACTGAGTGTTTCAAAGATCAGAAAGGTCATGAGGTGGAAAGATTGTTCTGGTCGTAGTTCAGTAATCCAAGGCATCCGCTGCTGTTGTATGAGCAAATGGCCGAGTGGGCCGAACTCCATAGGTTGTCCAGGCTTGCCATGAAGGCTGTCGTGGATCATCTGTGGCCGAAGGAACCAAGTCCGGATAGTTAGTTTTGTTTAGTGCAACGATTTCTTCATGTTGTGCCGCATATCAACGCTGTCAAGAGGTCGACGTGCATAGAGGGTGCGCGGATGGCTCTTGCCCGTGTTAAGACATATTGGGCGAAGATGGAGGCCACCGCTGTTGCAACCAGGGGTCCGCCCGGGGGTCAGGACTCGCCCGAGCACTATTTTGAAGAGGTCCTAGAAGGTGCCCGTTTAATAGAGGCTCAGTGCTCAAAGATTACCATGTTCCAGTGACATGCATCATGATTGTATAATGCTTTTTTGATAATAAAGGCTATATTTATACTTTTTCCCGTAAAGTATTCTAGTGCCTCCTGTGCTGCCGTTTATGTATGTATTTATATAACCTAAAAGTTTGTAGTCGTCGGCTTCAGCCCCCATGCATATAATGCGGGGGTGTTCGGTAAAGCGCGTAATCACACTTGATCCAACGTCTTGGTCCATTAAGGAGGTGATAGGGTGGCGAACAAGGCAATCGGACTATATAGCTTTAACACTTTCACTTAGCCATAGGAGTTTGATGGTGGGGCTACTATATAGCCCCTGGTATGTCCGCGTTCATCCGAATACGATGTGCGTACATACGTGACAGGGAAACCAGTCCTTCATTAATGCGGAGGAATCGCAAAGATTCCGCTGGGTCATCGAGTGGTTGACCAGTCTCTCGCTTTATCATGACAGTCAGTTTTCGGATTTATCTACTGAGGTGCTCATCCAGATGAACCAGGGCACAATCGCAGTAGTTCTCCCGGTGCCTCCTTAGCCGATGGAGCGGAACGTAAGGTAGCAAAACACAGGAGCCAGGCAAACCCAACTATTGACAAAAGACATGATTCGGAGCTGATGCATATAAGGCCAAACTCGCGACGCCGAACACTCCCGAAGGTATTCGGACTTTACAACATATGCTGGGCTGAGTACCGCCCTCGATAATGATCCCTTAATTTCCAGGTACGTGCATTAATCTGGCGTGATGAAACAGCTTGACAATAACACTAGTATCCCTCTTGGTTGTTTTAAGTGCCCGGAGGATGGGAGGCAAGAAGAGACAATAAAAAAGGTTTACGCAGGGTCGTAATCTAAAAAGAAACCTTTGGACGGGGCCCTGCTGCACGTCTGCGCCTTTGTCTCTGTTGTGCCATATCCTGGAAGGGTGTAGCACGATGGTCATCTGCAAAAAAAAACCAAGTGAAAGAATCTGGTGTGACCGTGCGAAAAGTAAGTTATTCTTAATGAACCATGAGAATTCAATCTATTGTGTATTAGTAGGGTCGAGCCAAACTATGGACCTTTTTACATGCTAGTAGCCCCTAGCACCACATATGGGGGCATATCCGTCGACCAAGCTCGGGTTTATCTGGGCTGCTACAACTAGTGGTGCGCCGGACATGTCTAGCCGTGTCCGTGGTCTTGACGACCGATCATTTATTCAGTGGTTCGGCTGCTAGACCCGCCACATATTCTTCCGCACGCAAGGAACGCTCTGTATTTCCTCTAATTGTGATGACGCCACGTGGACCAGGCATCTTAAGTTTAAGATAAGCATAATGTGAAGCTGCATTGAAATGAGCGAAGGCCATCCTACCGAGTAGTGCATGGTAGCCGCTTCAGAATGGAGCGATGTCAAAGATTAGTTCTTCACTTCAGAAGTTGTCGGGAGAACCGAATACAACCTCTAGTGTTAGAGAGCCCGTGTAGTGGGCCTCTATGCCTGGTATTACTCCTTTAAAGGTAGTATTGCTTTGGATGATTCTTGACGGGTCTATTCCCATTTTCCAGACAGTGTCCTGGTATATTAGGTTAAGACTACTGCCACTATCCATGAGGACTCGGGTGAGATGGTATCCGTCAATTATTGGGTCGAGCACCAAGGCATCCGAAGCTCCATGCCATATACTAGTCAGATGATCCCTGCAATCAAAAGTGATTGGGCAGGCCGACCATGGGTTGAATTTGGGGCGACTGGTTCTACAGCGTATACGTCTCGGAGCGCACATTTGCGCTTCCTCTTTGGAATGTGGGTTGCACAAATCATGTTCACTGTTTTGACCTTTGGTGGAAATTTTTTCTATCCCCCAATGTTCAGCTGGCGAGGTTCGTCCTCATATTCACTTGGCGGCACCCTCCCCTTGTGTTCGAATTTTAGCTTGCCGGCCTGTTTGAAGACCCAGCATTCTCTGTTGGTGTGATTCACAGGTTTCTCGGGGATGCCATGAATCTAACATGATCTGTCTAGAATTTTTTTAGGCTGGACGGTCCATCTCTGCTTCCTTTAAATGGTTTTTTCCATTGACCGGGTTGAGAGCCCCTGAATCCAGTGTTTACCGTCTTGTTGTCTGGGCTATCTTCATTATTCCGATGCTTGTTTTTATTACGTCGCGACTTCCCATTGCCGTCCCTGATTTCGGATGTACCTTATCGCTGGTGCCGCTCTGGGCCAACCAACTGTCCTCGCCCGTGCAAAAGCGGGTCATAAGCCTTGTTAGGGCTGCCATTGTCCTCGGTTTCTCCTGGCCGAGGTGTCTGGAGAAGCCATTCGTCCCAGACACAGTGTTTGAAAGCCGCTAAGGCTTCAGTATCCGGGCAATCGACGATTTGGTTCTTTTTGGTGAGAAATCTATTCCAAAGCTTGCGGGCTGACTCTCCAGGTTGTTGGATTATGTGACTCAAATCGTCTGCATCCAGAGGTCGGAACTAGGTCGCTCGAAAATTGGCCCTGAAAGTGTCCTCAAGTTCCTCCCAACTTCCAATTGAGTTTTCGGGGAGGCTTTTCAACCAGTGCCTATCTGGTCCTTTCAACTTCAGGGGCGGGTATTTGATGGCGTCGAGATCGTGTCCGTGAGCCATATGGATGTGGAGAATAAAGTCCTCAATCCAGACTGAGGGGTCTGTCGTTCCGTCGTATGATTCTATGTTTACGGGTTTAAATCCCTCTAGAAATTCATGATCCAGCACCTCATCCATAAAGCACAAGGGGTGCCCGACACCCCTGTATTTGGTTGTGTCGTGGCATGCTTCCGACGAATGTAGTGTTCGGTGTTGATTCCGAGCTGGTATTCGATCAGTATAGTCGTTTGGGTGGTCGTGATCCTGTGTAGGAGCACGCTTCCTAGATCCATAGATGGACCTGGCCATACCGGCTCTTTTGTCCAGGTGCTCACGTAGATCGTGCACTGACTTGTGTGCGGCGTCATTAGCCGCTCTGTCTCAGCCACGGGGCGGTTGGTCTGGCAGATCGGCCGTATTATATTTTGGCGGGATGGGCTTTATAGCCTCGTTGTCGAATTCGGGCAGCAGCTTGCGCTTTTGGTAGCTCTTTGTGTGGCGATCGCCAGTGTATTTTTTGTCAGTGTCAAGCACTTTGTTCCATCTGTGGTTTAGCGTATCCTGCGCGGCCTTAAGCCTTTGCTTCTGCTTCTTCAAGCTCCTTGCTATGGTGATAAGCCTTTTGTGGAGGTTCTCTTGTTGCAAATGCTTTTCCAGGATGATGAGTGCATCATCATCCGGACTGTACTCATCTCCGGAGACAGGTTTATGAGTTTTATCTGCGCCGTCGCCATGATCGGACAGCGGCCCCGGACTATGTTCATCGTCCCCTGGCTCATCCTGCTCCATCGCTGGGACCATGGGGTTGTCGTTACCTTTGGAGTCAGTCGGGGTATTATTCTTTCTTGTGTCGTTATCGCTGTTTTTGCTGTGGTAGGATTTAGAGCGGCACCGACGTTGGCGCTTTGGTTGCTTCTCAAGAGGGTTATCCTCCGTTGCATCCTTCTGTTCCTCGCCATTGTTTTCTTTGAGTGTGTCCACCATGTATATATCATATGATGAGGTGGCTGTCCAGTGCCGTGTGGGTGGTGGCTCCTGTTCTTCTCCGGCATCATCATTCATACCGTCGATGTCTTCGGAGTCGAAATCAAGAATGTCGGTTAAGTCATCGACAGTGGCTATCAAGTGGGTGGTGGGTACGAAAAGAATTTCTTCGTTGTCTGCTTCTCACTCAAGCAGGACATAGTTCGGCCCAGAGTCTCCTGACAGGGAGAGGGATTTCAACGAATTTAGCACGTCACCCAAGGGCGAGTGCTGCAAGATATCCACGGAGGTAAACTCCATGATCGGTGCCCAGTCAGGTCCGATGGGGACGGATGCACGTGGTTCAGAGTCTATGGCCGGAGACGAGTCCGAGGGTCCGATGACGCAGACCTCATTGGAGGTGAAGTCTATATTCGGCTCTATCGCCGATGAGTGTGGGGCCTCCATGGCGGGGTCTATCCACCCATCCTCGGATGGCACGATCTGCTCCGGATCTAAGGCCGGCGCAGCTACAGGTGCGTTCTCCTGAACACCGTTCGATGGCAGGTCTAAGCCATGTTCATCGTGATTGTACGGCGCACCAGTCATGGGCTCGAATCCGTCGAAGATCAAGTCTCCGTGGATGTCGGCCGTGTAGTTCAGGCTTGCAAACCTAACCTGATGGCCAGGGGCGTAGCTATTTATCTGCTCCAGTTGACCATGTGAGTTGGCCCGTAGTGCGAAGCTGCTGAATACGAAGATCTGTCCGGAGAGGAAAATCTCACCCTGGATCGCATCGTTGTGGATGATTGAAGGGTCCATCAAGCCTTACTGTGACGACACAGTGGAACTCTCAATGAAAGCACCAATGTCGGTGTCAAAATCGGCAGATTTCGGGTAGGGGGTCCCGAACTTTGCGTCTAAGGCTAATGGTAACAGGAGGCGGGGGACACAATGTTTACCCAGGTTCGGGCTCTCTCTATGGAGGTAATACCCTACTTCCTGCTTGATTGATCTAGATGATATGAGTATTACAAGAGTTGATCTAGCACGAGATCATAGAGGCTAAACCCTAGAAGCTAGCCTATGATTATGATTGTTGTTCTTGTCCTACGGACTAAACCCTCCGGTTTATATAGACACCGGAGGGGGCTAGGGTTACACAGAGTCGGTTACAGAGAAGGAAATCTACATATCCGAATTGCCAAGCTTGCCTTCCACGCAAAGGAGAGTCCCACCCGGACATAAGACGAAATCTTCAATCTGGTATCTTCATAGTCCAACAGTCTGGCCCAAGTACATAGTCTAGCTGTCCGAGGACCCCCTAATCCAGGAATCCCTCAGTCGCCGAACAAGCTGAGTGCGTTGAAGACCGTCTTCTTCGCCTCGTCAATTGTGCGCAGCTCCGCACAGCGCGAGACTGAAGGGAATGCTTAGCAAAGCTGACACCTTCCTCGTAGCCCGCGTCAGAGGTCGCCCTCGGGGCGAGTATTGGCACGGATGTCCGTGGATGCGTCGGAGCGCTTTGGGATGGCAAGCAGGCGGTCCGATGCGACCTCCCGGATGCCATCCTCGACCACGTCATCTCAGGGCATCTCCAACAGGTTGTATGTTAGTTTTGTTGGTAAAATGTCCATGTCATCAACGAACAAGCTATCATACAACTACTCCAATAGGTTGTATGTGAGCTATCCAATAGATGGTGAAAAAATAAATATGATTGCTATCTATTTTGCCTTGGAGCTTGTGCAAAGGTTGTTGGTTAATCTACATACAACTTTGCTCTCTCTCCACATTTATTACATGCCACATCATCACTATGTCCTACGTGGCAAATTAACCGACATCTATCTTACGACTGTTGGAGATGCCCTCAGAACGGACATGCCACCGTCCTCCTGTCCAGCCAATGGTGCATAGGACATGACCCCACACAGGAGTCACCGCCGTCGCACCTGTACACTCTTTGGGTTGCCGTGTACAGGTATTGCGTGGTCACATCAGCGGGCAGCTCTGAGTCTAAGGACTCTTGCGCCGTGGACCAGTGGCGGGTATCCTACGCCTTCGGCCGTGGCATCCAAAAGCGTCACCATCGGAACGAGCATGCGCCACGACCACATGATCCGCACGTCCGGTTGTGGTCAGAGACCAGCGACATGGCCACGTGCAACAAGGCATCGTCTCCTGCTTCGTGCCGCTACTCTGCCCCTTGTGCTGCGCCTTCCATCCACCTCACGCTCGTGGACACGCTAGCCGTGAGCAACATCAATTTTTTTAGGGGTTGAGCAACATCGGCTCATATCTATGGCCCCACACGCCACATATGCCGGCTGAAATGGTGCTCTGACTATCAGGGCCCAACCCATGCCCGGAAGCAAGAAGGCGTCGGCTGAAATGGTGCTCTGTCAAGCCCAACCCATGCCTGGAAGCAAGAAGCGGAAGAACAAGAGTAAGGACCACTTCTTTTAAGCTATGATGTGAAAATAAGCTCCAGATAACAAGCTAGCCTGTTTTTTCAGCTTATCTATGGAATGGTCGGTAGAAGTTTGTAATTGTTCAGATTAAATGATATCACACAATTTGTTATCATTTCGTTGCTTATATGAACCTAGATCCGACATCCAAACACCACAATATGTTATAATCAAACATAAAGACGGTCATTGTCTGACATACGAATATCATACATGCATCCTAATCTGACGTACGAGCACGAGTAATTGAGAAGAAGACATGAATAGAGAGAGAAGACCTTGACATTATTACATGGTTCTTCCAACAAAAGCATGCACCCTAGAGCTAACCATCATGGGGAAACACTTGTACCAATAACATCATGGATGGACCCCATAGTACTCTCATCGATGGGTGCAAAGCGATGAGAAAGGCTCTCCTCATGAGCATAAGATCCATTCTCAACAGGTCAAAATGTTGATCACTTAGTTTGGTCTCTCTGATGAAGTTATGAAGACACACGCATGCAGTAATGATCTTTGTTTGTGTAGGAATTTTGTAACGTGTGATGCCTAGGAGGATTCGCCATTTCATCTTCATAACACCGAACGATCGTTCGATGACGTTTCGTAGTGATGAATGTAGATGATTGTAGGTCTCATTTCTACCTCGTGGTGGTACTTGTCAGAAATCAGGTACATGGTAGCGATGTCCTTTGTATGGAGCTAGATATCTAGCTTCGTTTGGGTATCCGGAGCCAACAAGTTAGTATTTGCCTGCATTGACAATAAGGAAAACCAAAACCAATTAGTTAACGCAAAACATTAGAGCACAAGAATACATGTACAAGTTATTACCATCTGGACGGTGTGGGAAGTAGGAGTAATCAACTTGTGCATCATTCAACACACATGTGTCATGAACAGATCCAGGCCATCCAGCAACAACAAATGTAAATCTCATATCAAAATCGCAAATTGCCATGACAATCTAAGTTGCCGAACCTTTACTGTTGCGATACTTGGGTTGCTCAATTCCAGGCACAACACATTAAATGTGTGTTCCATCAATCGCCCCAATAGCATCCTCGAAGTGAGGCCCAAACCTCTCTTTTTTAAGTGAGTCATGAACTGTGGTGAAAGATTGATCTTTGGGTTGAATGTAATCACTGGCCATACGGTACACAAACAATAGAACCTCTTTAAACTTCATGTTAATGGTAGATTGACTACGATCAAATCGACCCGCAACATTTCCGGTGCTCTAGCATGACCCCATAGTCCACAAGAATTGTGCTAATGCTTCTTTGCTTGTCATGTTGCAAGTTGACATCAGACCGTACTTCTCAACTAAAGTGTCATGTAGTCCAAAAAACACTGACCTCCACATCATGAAAATGGAGTAGAATATATATTTGTGGTTGCTTCTCTTTCTCTTCAACCCACTGCAATCTTTCCATCATAGGTGCTCTTCTAGGTCCATATGGCAGCCTCTCTTTGTTTCGAAGTCATATTCCATTGGAACAATGCAAAAATCAAGTTCACCATCCTACTCAGACCATCTGTGATATAAACAACACAAGAGACATATCATTAATGTTTTTCCATAACAAAATAAATTGCTCAACAATACAAATGAGTTCACAACAAAGCAAATTACTTCACAACAGTACAAATGAGTTCAAAACAAAGCAAATTACTCACAAAAATACAAATGAGTTCCCAGAAAAGCAAATAAGTTCACAACAATACAGATGAGTTCCCAACAGAGCAAATGCGTTTACAACAAAGGAAATAACATAAGACTTGTTCTAATTGTTTTTCATAAATGTATTCAATGCCCTCTTGATTCATTCAAGCCTCACACTTAGATGTTCCTCCTTTAGGACATAGAAGACATCGCGATGTTCCTTCTTCATAAAGAGTTCTAGAGCATGGAAATACACTTCACTTCCAGGTTTACCTCCATCATTCACCATCATGTCCTTCATCTCCTTAATGTCATCTCTCACAGGATCCTCCTTCATTTCAGATGCCGCTGAATTGTAGCTTATCACCCACTTTTTCCAAAGGTCAGCAGTACACTTAAATTGCATTCTATCCACACTATATTTCGCACCACCGTACGACTAGGTGGATAAGGAAATGATCTCTTCTTTCGACCTTTCGCTTTGTTAGGTGTCACATGAGTAGCATCTATTTCACATCCTGAGCCTGCCGCATCATCATCATCATCAATCTGAATTTGTGAACCGCCATCTTGAGACGAGGGAGGTGGAGCCCCCGCATACTCATTTGTCATACTAACATCATCAAATATGTCACTCATTTTATCTCATCCTCTAGTGGAGTGTATCAGAACTTGGGGGCAAGTTCATTTCTCTGAAAAAGAATATCACAAATTAGTGCAACAATCGTCTTGGGCCATCAAGTTCTTCTTGTCAACACTACTATCGAGTTCCACGCGACAAGTGTTATGCTATCCCGTATAGCCAACTGAATTGGGGCAGCTGTTGAGCTATTGTTGAACTATTGTTCTGGTGGCTATCAATTTATTTGCCAGTTTTCCAAAAAAGGTTCAGAAGATCATTAATGCCCAACCTAAATGAGATACATTAACTTCGACTTGCTTGTGCATGTGTATGTTATATCTTTGTCATGTTGCATGTGATGGTTATTGAGAGCTTGCGAGAAACTTCCATGGTTAGCCATTTCATTATAAAATCATCATGCCTGAATGACTCATGTGGTATGATGGAGTCGGTTGTTACGCTTTTGCATTGGTGCGCCTTGTATTTATCACGAATAACATTCTTATGCAGGTGAAATTTTTTAGTATTAGGTGTTACAATGATAAAGAATGTGGTAACATACTTCACCATTGGCTAGATCGAGTGATAGTGCCACAAAGCCGAACTAAATAACATGCAACCACACTTGCCTTGCCATGAAAAGTTCATAGATTATTATACTAAAGCCCCCCTCCCCTTTAGTCCTGGTTCTTATATGAACCGGGATTAAAGGCCCTCCACGTGGCCGCTGTCTGGAGCTCCAACTTTAGTCCCGGTTGGTAACCGGGACTGAAGGAAATTTTACGAAATTTTATGTTTTGAATTTTATATTTTAATTTTTATTCCGATTTTTAAATTTCTGAATTATTTTACAATTTAATCCCTAATCACCACTCATCACTGCTTAATTTAACCTCTAATCTCTAATCACCCCTCATCATTCCAAATCATCTAACTTGCCGGCCGGTCACCCATCCTCTCACTACTCCAGCCTGAGCACGCTTAACTTCCGGGTTCTACTTCCCCTCGTTTCCATGTCTGCACTTGTTGTTTTCCTGACAATAGTAAGATGTCAATTCTATTAACCCTCAGGAGTTTAACTTGAGCATGAAGTCACACGTTTCACTGTTTGAGTTTGAAACTATTATTCTAAAAAACAATAACTTGAGCATGATGTCAATTCTATTAACCCTTAGGGTAACACTAATATTTCTTAAATAAGTAGTTTGACCATAGTTTAACAACAGTTTGACCATAGTTTGACCACAGTTTGACCAGATTTGGCCAAAATTCAAAATACTGAAATAATTATTTAGTAACAATAACATTCTTGAATAATTATTTAGTACCACTAATACTTCTTGAATAAGTAGTTTGACCAAATTTAACCAAAATTTAAAAAAACTAAAATTTGAGCATAACTTTTTTTCCTTTTAGAATTGGAGGATTCTAAAAATTTGCAAACAGGCCTACGAATGTCAAAATCGGATGCGGATTTTCATGTTAAACATTTTGATATATTATACGTTTTTTCCGACATCATATGCAAAAGTTATAGCCATTTTACATTTTATAATACTTTTTTGCAAAACATGTCCAAATTTAAGTTTTTTAATTTTCCTAACTAGTAGATGCAGTAATATAACTACATCTAGAAGGATTTTAGTTTTTGAAGTATTTATCATTTTCTTTTATTTCAAAACTGAAATGGAGATACACCAGGGGGGGGTGAGGGAGTCCTGGATTAGGGGGTCCTTGGACAGCCGGACTATGTACTTGTGCCAGACTGTTGGGCTATGAAGATACCAGATTGAAGACTTCGTCCCGTGTCCGGGTGGGACTCTCCTTTACGTGGAAGGCAAGCTTGGCAATTCAGATATGTAGATTTCCTTCTTTGTAACCGACTCTGTGTAGCCCTAGCCCCATCCGGTGTCTATATAAACCGAAGGGGTTAGTCCATAGGACAAGGACAATCATAATCATAGGCTAGCTTCTAGGGTTTAGCCTCTACGTTCCCATGGTAGATCAACTCTTGTAATACTCATATCATCAAGATCAATCAAGCAGGAAGTAGGGTATTACCTCCATAGAGAGGGCCCTAACCTGGGTAAACATTGTGTCCCCCGCCTCCTGTTACCATTAGCCATAGACGCCCAGTTCGGGACCCCCTACCCGAGATCCGCTGGTTTTGACACCGACATTGGTGCTTTCATTGAGAGTTGCACTGTGTCGTCACGGTAAGGCTTGATGGCTCCTTCAATCATCCACAACGATGCGATCCAGGGTGAGGTTTTCGTCCTCGAACAGATCTTCGTATTCGGCGGCTTCGCACTGCGGGCCAACTCACTTGGCCATCTGGAGCAGATCGATAGCTACGCCCTGGCCATCAGGTCAGGTTTGGAAGCCTGAAATACACGGCCGACATCCGCCGAGACTTGATCTTCAACGGATTCGAGCCCATGACAGGTGCGCCATACAGCCACGATGAGCATGGCTTAGACCTACCATCGGACGACGTTCAGGAGAATGCACCTGTAGCTGCCCTGGCCTTAGATCCGGAGCAGATCGTGCCATCTCAGGACGGGTGGATAGACCCCGCCACGGAGGCCGCACACTCATCGGTGATAGAGCCGAACACAGTCTTCGCCTCTAATGAGGTCTGCGTCATCGGACCCTCGGACTCATCTTCGGCCATAGGCTCCGAGCCGCATGCATCCGTGCCCATCGGACCTTACTGGGCACCGGTCATGGAGTTTAGCTCCGCGGATATCTTTCAGCACTCGCCCTTGGGCAACGTGCTAAGCTCATTAAAATATCTCTCCCTGTCAAGAGACTCTTGGCCGAACTATGTCTGGCTGGAGTGGGAAGCAGACGACGAAGAAAATTCTCTCCCACCCACCACCCACTTAATAGCCACTGTTGACGACTTAACCGACATGCTTGATTTCGACCCCGAAGAAATCAACGGTATGAATGATGATGCCGGAGAAGAACAGGAATCACCGCCCACAGGGCGCCTGACAGCCACCTCATCATATGATATATACATGGTGGACACACCCAAAGAAAACAACGGCGAGGAACGGAAGGATGCAACGGAGGATAACCCTCTTGAGAAGCAACCAAAGCGCCAACGTCGGCACCGCCCTAAATCCCGCCACAGAAAAACAACAATAAAGGCACAAGAAAGAATAATACCCCTGTCGACTCCAAAGGTAACGACGACCCCATGGACCCAGCGATGGAGCAGGATGAGCCAGGGGACGACGAACATAGTCCGGGCCACTGTCCGATCATGGCGATGGCGAAGATAAAACTCATAAACCTGTCTCCGGAGAGGAGAACAGTCCGGACGACGATGCACTCATCATCCCCGAAAAGCATTTGGAACAAGAGAACCTCCACAAAAGGCTTATCGCCACCGCAAGGAGCTTGAAGAAGCAGAAGCAAAGGCTTAAGGCTATGCATGATACGCTCAACCATAGATGGAACAAAGTGCTCGACGCTGATGAAAAATACGGTGGCGATCGCCACACAAAGAGCTACCCAAAGCGCAAGCTGCTGCCCGAATTCGACGGCGAGGCTATAGAGCCCATCCCGCCAAAAAATAATACGGCCGATTTGCCGAACCGACCACCCCGTGGCCGAGACAGAGTGGCTAATGACACCACACACAAGTCAGCGCACAATCTACGTGAGCACCTGGACAAAAGAGCCGGTATGGCCAGGTCCATCTATGCATCTAGGAAGCGTGCTCCTACATAGGATCACGGCCACCAAAACGACTATACTAATCGAATACCAACTCGGAATCAACACCGAACACTAATCCGTCGGAAGCATGCCACAACACAACCAAATACAGGGGTGCCGTGCACCCCCTATGCATTACCGATGAGGTGCTGGATCATGAATTTACAGAGGGATTTAAACCCGTAAACATAGAAGCATATGATGGAACAACAGACCCCGCACTCTGGATTGAGGACTTTTTCTCCACATCCATATGGCTCGCGGAGACGATCTCCACGCCATCAAATAACTGCCCCTCAAGTTGAAAGGACCAGCTCAACACTGGTTGAAAAGCCTCCCCGAAAAATCAATTAGAAGTTGGGAGGAACTTGAGGACGCTTTCAGGGCCAATTTTCAAGGGACCTATGTCCGACCTCCGGATGCAGACGATTTAAGTCACATAAACCAACAACCTGGAGAGTTAGCCCGCAAGCATTGGAACGGATTTCTCACCAAAAATTGATTGCCCGGATGTTGAAGCCTTAGCGGCTTTCAAACACAGTGTCTGGGATGAATGGCTCGCCAAACACCTCGGCCAGGAGAAACCGAGGACAATGACAGCCCTAACAAACCTTATGATCCGCTTTTGCGCGGGTGAGGACAGTTGGTTGGTCCGCAGCGGCACCAGTGACCCAGGCACATCCGAAATCAGGGACGGCAATGGGAAGCCATGAAGCAATAAAAACAAGCGTCGGAATAATGAAGATTACCCAGACAACACGGCGATAAACGCTGGATTCAGGGGCTCTCAACTCGGTCAACGGAAAAAGCCATTTAAAGGCAGCAGAGAGGGACAGTCCAGCACAAACAAAATTCTAGACAGATCATGTCAGATTCATGGCACCCCCGACAAACTTGCAAATCACACTAACAGAGAATGCTAGGTCTTCAAGAAGGCCGGCAAGCTAAACACCAAACACAAGGGGAGGGAGCCGCCAAGTGAAGACGAGGACGAACCTCGCCAGCCGAACACTGGGGGACAGAAAAAATTTCCACCAAAGGTCAGAACAGTGAACATGATTTATGCAACCCACATTCCAAAGAGGAAGTGCAAACGTGCACTCCGAGACGTATACGCTTAGAACGAGTCGCCCCCAAATTCAACCCATGGTCGGCCTGCCCAATCATTTCCGATCACAGGGATCATCCGACTAGTATACGACATGGATGTTCGGCTGCCTTGGTGTTCGACCCAATAATTGACGGATACCATCTCACCCGAGTCCTCATGGATGGTGGCAGCAGTCTTAACCTGATATACTAGGATACTGTCTGCAAAATGGGGATAGACCCGTCAAGAATCAACCAAAGCAATACTACCTTTAAAGGAGTAATACCAGGCGTAGAGGCCCGCTGCACGGGCTCTCTAACATTAGAGGTTGTATTCGATTCTCCCAAGAACTTCCGAAGCGAAGAACTAATCTTCAACATCGCTCCATTCCGAAGCGGCTACCATGCAATACTCGGTAGGATGGCCTTCGCTCGTTTAATGCAGTTCCGCATTATGCTTATCTTAAACTTAAGATGCCCGGTCCATGTGGCGTCATCACAATTAGCGGAAATACAGAGCGTTCCTTGCGTGCGGAAGAATATGTGGCGGCTCTAGCAGCTGAACCACTGAATAAATGATCGGTCGTCAAGACCACGGACACGGCTAGATGTGTCCGGCGTACCACTAGTTGTAGTAGCCCAGATAAACCTGAGCTTGGTCGACGGATATGCCCCCATATGTGGTGCTAGGGGTTTCCAGCATGTAAAAAGGTCCATAGTTCGGCTCGACCCTACTAATACACAATAGATTGAATTCTCATGGTTCATTAAGAATAACCAATTTTTCGCATGGTCACACCAGATTCTTTCACCTAGTTTTTTTTGTAGATGACCATCGTGCTACACCCTTTCAGGATACGGCACAATGGAGACAAAGGCGGGGAAGTGCCGCAGGGCCCCGTTCAATGGTTTCTTTTTAGATTAAGACCCCGCATAAACCTTTTTTATTGTCTCTTTTTGCCTCCCACCCTCCGAGCACATAAAACAACCAAGAGGGATACTGGCGTTATTTTCAAGCTCTTTCGTCATGCCAAATTAATGCATGTACCTGGAAATTCAGGGCTCAGTATCGAGGGCGGTACTCAGCCCAGCACATGTTGTAAAGTCCGAATACCTTCGGGAGTGTTCGGCGTCGCGAGTTTGGCCTTATGTGCATCAGCTCCGAATCATGTCTTTGGTCAATAGTTGGGTTTGCCCGGCTCCCGTGTTTTTCTACCTTATGTTCCGCTCCATCGGCTAAGGTGGCACCGGGAGAACTACTGGGAATGTGCCCTGGTTCATCTGGATGAGCACCTCAGTAGAGAAAGCCGAAAACTGACGGTCAAGATAAAGCGAGAGACTGGTCAACCACTCGAAGACCTAGCGGAATCTTCGCGATTCCTCCGCATTAACGAAGGACCGGTTTACCGGTCACGTATGTATGCGCACCATATTCGGATGGACGCGGACATACCAGGGGCTATATAGTAGACACACCGTCAAATTCCTATGGCTAAGTGAAAGTGTTAAAGCTATATAGTCCGATTGCCTTGTTCGCTGCACTATCACCTCCTTAACGGACCAAGATGTTGGATCAAGTGTGATTATGCGCTTTACCGAACACCCCCGCATTATATGCGTGGGGGCTGAAGCCGACGACTACAAACTTTCAGGTTATATAAATACATACATAAACAGCCGCATAGGAGGCACTACAATACTTTATGGGCAAAAGTATAAATATACCCTTTATTATCAAAAAAGCATTGTTTTTCCAATCATGATACATGTCACTGGAACATGGTAATCTTTGAGCATTGAGCCTCTATTAAACGAGCACCTTCTAGGACCTCTTCAAAATAGTGCTCGGGCGAGTCCTGACCCCCGTGCAGACCCCTGGTTGCAAAAGCGGTGGCCTCCATCTTCGCGCAATATGTCTTAACACGGGCAAGAGCCATCCACGCACCCTCTATGCACGCCGACCTATTGACAGCGTTGATATGCGGCACAGCACGAAGAAATCGTTGCACTAAACCAAAATAACTATCCGGACTTGGTTCCTTCAGGCACAGATGATCCACGACAGCCTTCATTGCAAGCCTGGACAACCTATGGAGCTCGGCCTACTCGGCCATTTGCTCATTCAATAGTAGCGGACGCCTTGGATTACTGAACTGCGACCAGAACAATCTTTCCACCTCATGATCTTTCTGATCTTTGAAATACTCACTCGCATCAGCAGCACTCTTTGCTAAATTCAAGTATGCGTCTGCCGAACTCCACAATTGATCAAGAGGGGCATACTTCGGATCGCCGAACTTCGTCCACAATAAAAAGGGCTTCCCAGCCGTGATATGTCCGGCTTGATGAAGCTCCTCCCGCGCCGCTCGGATTTTAGAGCAAGTTTCCTTGGCTGCTTCCAAGGCCTTCTTTAGGTCAGCCATTTTTGCTTGCCTTTCCCTTTCGAGCAGCTCTTATCGGTTGGTGGCATTTTGTAGCTCAAGAGCCATGTTGGCTATTTTATCTTCACTCTGGTGATGAGAACCCTGTTCGGCTTTCAACTCTTCGGCTGCCTTCAGGGCGGCCGCATCACTTCTCCTGGATTATTCCTTGGCCCGGGCAAGTTCTGCCCGAAGGGTCTCCACGGCGGTAGCTCCAGCTGCAGTCAAAGCATATTATAAATACTAGCATCATCCTCCTCTTAATTTGCTGACCAACCGAATATACATACCCTGTGCCTCGTCAAGCCGCTTATTCACAAGCATGATGTCCGCATCCGCCACATCAAGTTGCCGCCTCAATTCAGCAAAATCAGCAGTTCGGTCAACCACCGGATCTGCAGCCGCCTGCGCACAAAAGCAACGCTATTATTACCAGAGACAATGATCCTCTGCTCGCCGTGTCTGCACGGCAACCAGAGTCTTAGGGGCTACTATCTATACAAAGCACACCTTGCGTGTGCGGTACAGTCAAAAATATATATTACGTTGCGTACCTCAAAGCCTCTTAGCAGGCTTGTAAAAGCTTCATTCAACCCGCTTTTTGCGGATGAAATCCTCTCAACCACCGTACCCATTAAGGTACGATGTGCCTCTGAGATAGCCTCGTGCTCGAGAAGACCTATCAATGTGTCTGGTTGTCGGTGGCGCGGATGGATGGGCCAAGGCTCTGGCTGGGAGATGGGCCTTGAGGAGGGGCATGGCCCATGCGAGCGGGCGCGGAGCCCTTCGTCCTCCTCGATCCCGCCTGGATCAGAGGAGCAAGGGTGGTGGCGCTACTCCAGCAAGGCGGCGGGCACGGCGCGGGGGCGACGGACAGCGCGGAGAAGGATGGATCTGTTTGCCGTGGAGGAGTGCAGAAAGGTTAGGGAGAGATAGAGAGAAGAGAGAAAGGGAGAGGAGGGGGACGGGGCCCTGACCTGGCGGCGAGGCGTGCAATGGCGGTGGAGAAGCCGGCGGGTAGCGGGGCCAGCGAGGGGTGCTGCGGGCGGCGAGCGCTCGGGTGCGGTGGCGGAGGCGCACGGGAGGCTAGGGCGGCCTCGGGCCTAGATGGGCTTGGCGGGCCCCAATCTGGGTTCCGAGGGTTGTGGCGGCGGGGAAGCAGGCTAGGGCGACGTGTCGCGCAACGATAGCTGTAGGGCGGCGGCGGCGCTGAGGTGGCAGGCTGGGATTGGCTGGAGCGACGTGGCTGGGGAGGGCAGACATGTCCGGCACGGCAAAGACGCGTCCGGCGGTGCGGAGGAAGAGCCTAGGGTTCATCGAAAAAATGGAGGGGTGGGCCTATTTATAGGTAGAGGGAGCTTGGAGAGTCCAAATGGGGTGCGGTTTTCGCCCACACGATCGTGATCGAACGGCGGAGAGAATGGAGGGGGTTTATATGGGATAGGTGGGCTGTGTGAAAGCGTGCTGGGCTGCAAGAGAAAAGGGGGTTTCGGTTAGCTCGCTTAACCGTTGGGGCATCAAACGACCTCCAAATGGAACGAAATTTGACGGGCGGTCTACCGGTGATATACCAAGGCCACTCGGCAAATCTCGGTCCATTCCGAGAATGTTTTTCGGCGGCTCACAAAGGACTGAGAGGGGCGACGGGCGCGTGCGAGTGTGTCTGTGCTCAGAACGGACAACGGAGAGAACCGGCGGAACCCGAACGGATGCATGTTTTGAAAAACATGTAGATGAAATGCAGATGATGACATGGCAAAATGCAACACGCAAGTAAATGACATGGCAACAACGACGAATAGCTGGAAGACACCGGGCGCATCGGATCCAGAGCGTTACAACTCTCCTCCACTAACAAGAGATCTCGTCCCGAGATCTTAGGAACGAGACGAAAGAGAAAGAGAAAGAGGTGAAATAAGACCAGAAGAAAGAAGAATAACAAAGTCGAGAGCAGTCGGTTAGAAAAGATGAATGGCGAATATGACGAGAATCAAATGCTCATGGAAACAAGATAGACTCTGAAACCACTCCGGTTAGAACAAGATAGAGAAGGAATGAATAAAAAAATTTCGGCAACACTCCGACTGAAAGTGGAAGGATTAGAACATAAACTTCACAAGATGGAATGACACTTGGCGAGATGAACATGCAATGCCTCTGGAAGAATTGAAAGAATGGAATGAAAAGAACGTATGAGAGCACAATAACTTCCACCATGAATGAATTCGATAGCATCCTTGGAAGACGCGAGAAGGAAAGATACTTGAACTCCTCCAACAAAATCTTGATGAACTCTTGAAGAATGAATTAAATCATGAAGAACCACGATGAAGAACTCCGGTAACAAAAGGGTGATTAGATAGAATGAAGGATGAAATAATAAGATGAGCCTTGCGATGATTTAGATGGAGGTTCCGGTGAAATGGCCGAGGAAATTTTCAAACTCCGGAAAAGAATAGATGAAAACACTTGGAACTAGAATTTATTCATCAAGAACAAACTCCGAAGGAAGGGATTACTTACTTGGATGAAATAACAATAAGATTTATTGTATACTTATCCTTCATCAAATTTAATTGATGATAAACGAATTTTGCATACTACTTATTCTTGTTGAAAAGGATTAAGGGGGGTATAGCAAAAAATTTGAGAAAGTCTTCAAGAACCACCAGTAGGATTGGAAAGAACGAATGAATTAATATGATAATCAAAGAAAAAGGAATCTGAAGGAACCACCGTTAGAATTCGAAAATGACTGACGAAAGAGAATGAATCACCGGGAATAATTGGAGAACGAATCTAAAGACTTGGAATGAAGAAATATTCCAAAAAGATGGCCTCCGGATGATCGAGACGGAAAAACAACTCCTGAAATACTCCGGATGGACGAAAAGAATTGCACGACTGGAAACAATTTGATAGGATAACATCGAGTTAGAACCGCGAATCTCTGGGAGAACGGACAAGATTTAAGAGAAATTCTTCTTCGGTCCTCAAATGTTGAGAAAGACGACGAGGAACACCATCAAAATTACTGAGATACTCCGGGAGAATGAAAAGAGGAAGGGTTGAACCAAAGATGAAAAGAATTTGAAAGCAATCTTGGAGATGGCATCTGACTGATGAAATTCATTCTTACGTCAAACTCGAAAAGAATTAGGAATGGCTCTAGAATAATTAGAAGAGTCAGGTAAGATCTTGGGAAAAGACCTGTGGGTTAGGGCCCACTAAAAGAAAACACCGTTGAAAAGTTTTGTTGAAGAGATAGATGATGCACCGGAACATTTGAATGAGGTGAAAACCTCAAATTAATTTGAACACAGATGAATCTCCTGAGATGTCTTCTGAACTCCGGAATGATAAACTGGCGAGAGGCGAACGAACAGGGAGAACACTTGATCCAAGGAAAAATAATGTGATCAACACGAAAAACTTTAATTGAGTCCACCGGAAAAGAGATGAAGAATGTCAAACAAAAGAAAATTCACCGGTTGAAACAATTGACGAAAGACTGAAGAGGTTCCACACGAATGAAATTGATGCTTGAAACAGACTC
>NC_041386.1:668625092-668645811 GCF_002162155.2 Triticum dicoccoides | reverse complement strand
GGGAAGAAGAGGGTGGGTGGGTGGGAAAACAAAGGCGACTTGGAAGGGAGAACCGACGAATAACTTGAAGAGAAAGCACCGATTGAAATAATTGAGGGAAAAAACAAAGGCTTCACACGAGTAGGATGGATACTCGATTATGGACTCCGGTTCCGAGAAGAAGAAGGGGTGGGCGGGTGGGAAAAGAAGACAACTGAGGGCAGAGAAACAACTTCGTTGAGAGGGAACTGACGGTTGAACTTGCAAAAAGAAAGAGGGTCGAAACAACTTGACGATAAATGCACCGGATGAAAAGAAATGAGAACCCACGATCGGAAAACCAACTACGTGATCCTAAAGAAAAACTTGAAGGGGAAGAGGAGTAATTCAAAACACCTACGTCAAGATTCCTCACCAGAGCGACGAAGGGGCTGAGGAGTAAAAAGAATTCCTACTCTCCGACATAACTAGACTGTGAAAATAGTTTTCTTCTAGACTCATCAACAGAAAAACTACACGCTCAATCAAGGGGGCTCCTAGGGTCAGTCGAGGGTCTGATACCAACTTGTCACGCCCAATATGCGGTGGTGGAATGTACGGCTCGGGTGATTGTCCTGCCTATCGTGCGGAACGCCGAACATGAGAACCCTCGCGAACGTTGCTACTGCAGCCTCCCCGCGTCATCCTAATATGATTTTTTCCAAGTCAACGCAACCGAGATGAGAAGCATTCAACAAAAAAAACTGGGGAGAAGCTAGCAACAAAAACCAAGCGAAACCGAAAAGACAAAGAAAATACGGCGAATAAAATAAAGTCCAACATAATTATACATAGACTCATACATGAAAGAAAACAACATGCCAGGTCCAACTACTCTCATACAAGAAACGAAACATCATGACTCGTACGACTACATCCATACTCCATCCCGATGACTGAGAATAGTCGAAAGCTCTACTACTCGGCCGGCGCTGCGGGGTCCTCTCCTGAACCGGACTCGGATCCAGAACTGGCGGGGTTAACGGAGACCTCCGGGTTAAAGATGACACGACGACGCTGCCTCGAGGGATCTCCCTCTGGGGCAGGTGGAGGGTGGATCATCGGGGCTACAGGAGCGGCGAGGAGTGAAACCCACTCGGCAGGAGCACTAAGTGGATTCGCAGTCGTGGTGCCCGAGCTACTCGGGGGAGTAACCGGAGAAACTAGGGATCTAGAACTGGTAGGAACGTAGGGAATAAATCCCACAGATGGAGAAGTAGTGGCTGAGCGAGCAGAGACTAAAGTAGAGGCTAAAGGAGTACGTGCATGACTCAGCTCACGAGCCAGCTCGTAGATCAGCAGATTGCTAGCAGTGATGTAGCGGGAAAGGTGGCTAGCTACACTATCAGACTCCGGATCAATGACAGGGAAACGGACACGACCATTATCGTGGAGAGAAGGGTAGTAATGGAAACCTGGGTGATTCTGCATCCGGACCTTGTTGTAGCGGAGCTCAACAAGTACCTCGAATGCAGCAAACTGGACAACCTGAGAAGCGGAAGAAGCATAGCCGCTACGAGTGTAAGAACCGGAATCGGAACTGGTGCGCCGAGTAACCACGGCGTGATACTCATACACTGAGAGTCAGCTAGGCGCTCCCGGTACACACGATAGACTGGATCGTCTCCGTGAGGGTACAGCCGACGCCACACGTTACGAAGGAGATGCGGCGACGTGTATGACATCAGCTGCAACTGGCACGGATATAGCACCGGAGCCATCTACACTCACAACCATTAGCAGGTTAGCATAGAAAAAATAATCGGTGCAAGCAATGCAACAACCAGCTACAGTCATTACCAACACTCAGCTACAACTCGTATCTAGCGTCCAGTTAACTCGGCTTAGTCTAGCGTGGCCTACAGTCAACGCGGCTCTAATACAAAGCATTGTGGCACCCTGGCTCAGAGCGACCGGTTTACCTTGCATTGCCAGCCTAGAGACCTTGTCTTCTGGCAACACAAAACAACATGGTACAAAAAACAACCGCTTTATTCATCCTAGCGGCACATAGTTCATATTACAACGGTTAGCGAGGCCAAGCGGCACAAACGGTGCGACTGAACAGTATGTACATTATTTAGTGAACATAAAGGGGGCCTCGATTATGACAACTACTCGGCAGCGGAACAACGACGTAGCGGGACTCCATAGCACAAGGACACCGACGTGGACACGGTCTAGACTTGGACAACACTCCTTTCCAACGGGACTTTCCTGAAATCTGGCATGACACGCCAGGTCAGTACATTGAATGTACTTGCAAGCTCACAATAAACATAAACATGATGACAGACAATATTATGATATTTATCCAATTAATCAACAATGCAACTATATATCCAACATGTTGTGACCATGCTCAACAGGTACTCATTCTCCCGACTTGCTTACCAGATGTGACCAATAAACATGATATTACCAAAACATACTCGTGATCCTTATGGCGATCACCACCCGAGCATCTCATGGCCCGTGATCCTTATGGCGATCACAACCCGACCAACTTGTGGCCCGTGATCCTTACGGCGATCACAACGCAACAACTCATGTCCAACTCAACACAATGACCTCACTACCATACATAGTGCAATTTAGTGTGCATATTTATTAAGTGTTGACCCATGGTATACCTTACTTTCGAGCGTGTCCGTAACTGTGGACTCGGCTATCGATATATTATAAACACTCTGTAGAGGTTAGTACACTGTACCCACACTACGGAACCCATGGCCTCGCACTTCCATTCAGGTGGACCAACAGCGTTCCGACGAAACCATTTCACTGTCATGACACTCTCCCGGCCCTTCCGACTCAGACCCCACCGGGCTAGTCCTGGGTGGCCCCGTGTCTACCGCCAAACACCTCGACCACCGTCGTGGCCACGATCCACTCTGGGATCCGGTACCAAAATTAACTTAACAACGGGCTCACAAGGTTATGCTTGCCTACCGGGCTAGGGTACAACACGCCCATAACCTCCCCTAAATTGAGGGACCGACCAGAGGCACGACAATGAAATGCATTAAGGCCGTCCCATACCGGCAAATGTGGTTGCACTGGGAAAGACTTGTTTCAGCGGCACCACGACCCAGTCAACAACATGTTCAAGTTGAATTATTAATCAGGATCAACTTAATGTGAAAAGAAAATAACCGGTGTCATACTGCCATACTATGCATCACTTAACATATGCATCACATAACCGTGCAAAGACTACACCAACCACGCTCCTACGGAGCCATCATAAACTCATGCTACTATTCTGGTTGAAACCTCTCTTTACTTATACCAGAACCATTTCTAGCATTATCATCATTATACCTCATGCAAAAATAATATTTAAATTACTCATCAAACTCTATGACCATATTATTTATTTATCACTTGCAACTAAGTTCTCCTTATCTTGCCAACCATATTTATTTAAAACATTCTGAAGTTCAAGTATTTTAACATAACAAGCATATAACAGAATATATTTATTATATAACTAATTTAAATGCCTCAATAATCATAGGTTCAAGTATGAAAATAATAAATATTGAAGTGGCACCATAAAAATGTTACTGTGGCTTGCCTTAGCACTGATGAGGTTCACAAAGCTCCTGGTGATCCTCAAGACAAGCTGGTTCTTCTGAAAATATTCAAAAACCACAAAAGAAAAATATCAAGAAACCTTCTGAAAATTGCCAGAAAATCTAGACAGCCAGGAAAAATCCCATGTTTTGGGTGCTTTTAGATTTTTGGACACAGAACACGATGCAAAAAGAATCACTGCATTTGGACTTGTAGAATAAAAGTTATGGGTATTTGAAGTCTCCTGAAATTTAAATGAATTTGAAAAAGAAAAACAGAGGGGGGTGACGTCGAAGGCGTACTATCCCAGGGCGCCACCACTCATACCACTTCACGCGCGTAGTGAGTGGCTAACTAGCGGGCCCCGCTAGTCACGCTGGAGGGAGAGGAGAGGGAAACAGAGGGGAACAACGATTCGCCGTAGCTTATGCCGGCAATGAGACTTCTTGGAGTCAAACGAGAGGGAGGGATTGATGGAGAAGGCTATTGCGCACCTGCCCGTACCCGTAGCGTGGCTAACGGTGGCCGGACGGCATCGGATTTGTCCTCTCCAGCGGTGACAAAGGGCGGAGGTTGCCGGAGTTGAAGAAGACGGCGGCTTGGGGCGGCTCCGGGGGCTCTAGCTAGGTGCGTTGGCTTCACGGAGGAGAGCCGGAGGCCCTGGCTGGGTCGCCTTGGCTTGGGAGAGGCCGAAGCTGCGGGAACGATCTAGAGGGGATCTCCGGCGAGCTCGGCTCGGGGACGGCCGCCTGCGGTCTGCCCGGCCAGGCTGCGGCTTCTAGTGGCTCTAGGAGGGAGTCGGGGTGAGTTGCGATGCTCCAGGAGGCTGCGGAGGGGGGGTTTTATAGGTGGGGCGGCGAAGAGGGCTCGGGCTCCACCGGAGGACACCTGTCCCCGGCGCCCGGCAAGGAACAGTGCAAGAGGCCAATGGAGAAGGCGACGGAGGTCACGCAGCAACTGTACACGGGCGCGGACGAGCACATGAATGAGGAGGAAAGAGACGAACACAGTGCGCGCGCACTGTGCCATTCGCCGGACCGTGCCCGTGAGCTCCGGCGTCAGTGAGCGGCAGGGTGGAGTTATGGGGGTGGAGACGAGGATGGTGGTGAGGGGGGACACGCTCTGGCCGGCCGAGCAGCGAGCACGCGCTCCACAGAGGCGCTGGCGACGCGCAGAGCGCGCGTTTGGCATGCCAGCACGCTCGGATGAACGCGGTCACCGCGTGGACCGTGACATCAGGTCACCTATGCACTAACAAGGATGTCTGGCGTGTTGTCCTTAGTAAACTTAGGTGTTACCATGGCTCGGTTTGGTTCCAGGTGCAGTAGAAGTAAAATGGTGATGCGTTTAAGTTACTGGACATAAACGTTGGGAGTTACTATGGTCAAACAACAGGGATTAAAGGGCTGAGATTTGGGGTTCTACTGACTCTTACTAAGGTAAATAAGCTCAGGGAAAACCAGCTACATTGGAGCTAGTAAAAAGATAGTTGCTGTAGAAACTACCATTTCAGCCCAGAAGTGATTTTATTTTATGTAGCCAAAATATTCCAAAGAGTGGTGAAATATTTTTGCTCAGAAATGTTCCCTAGGGTTCAAAGAATATTTGGGATTTTTCTCAGGATTTTTGGGGCAACAGAAATGAGGGTTGCTTTGGAGGTCAAGGAGTTTAGCTAGAGTTTTGGAGGCAAAAATGAATATTTTTCATTTAAGAAAAATATTCCAAGCAATATTGTTGGGTTGGCCAGGGGTGAAATGATGGATTTGAGGAGGAGAGGGAACACTTGGGTGAAGATCAAGGGATACCCAAGTGGTCAAGTCTAAATGGAATGATTCAAAACTCAGCTGAAAATCAAGCAAAGAAAAGAGGGCAAAAACCAGGCTGTGACAGCAATGACCCCCGTTTCGACTCGCATGGCGCTGCAGAGGGCCAGCACAGCGAGGACAGATGCCAGGAACACCGCGGCGGCAATGATGTGCACCCTTGTTTCCAGCCGCAAGGACGACCGGACGACGAGGACGAGGGCCAAGGTGGCGTGCGAGGCACGCGCCGTGGCAACAGGAGGAAGCGGACGCGCTCGCCTTGTCGTCGGCAGGGTTCATCGGTCGGGACATGGGACGCGCTGCCAGCTGATGGTAATGTCGACGAGGCCGCACCGCCATCCCTTGGAGACCTCCAAGCTACATTGGCACGTGGTTTTGCTCTTGTGGCACGCTGACCAGAATACTTTGTTTGACTTATCATCCCGTGAGCCACATGTCAGTGTGATCTTCTTTAGAAAATGACCCAGCCTCTCTCATTTCTCATGGCGCACCTATGGAACGGAGCGCATCTCCAGCGACTCCGCCGCACATGACCATGAGCAAACCAACTAAACAAGCGGACGAGTAATGCTACACTCATGGCTCCTTTGGTTGCAAGGGATCCCGAGGGGATCCCTGCCCTTTCCCTAGCCAAGGAAACCGCAGGACGAATTGAACCCGGGGAGCCAACCAGGCCATTTGGTTCTCCAGATGGGGAGGGACGTCGGCCCCTTTCACTGCCCTTGCGTGGGAGCGTTTTCCACTAGTCACGAGGTCGGGGAAGAAACCCTCGCGCCCTCCTATCACGATAGATATGAGGACGCAGGGGGCGACGGCCGTGCTACTTCCTCCGGCGACCGAGAAGAAGGCCGCATCACGAGTGCTCCCGCCTCTCCCTACTCTGCCAGGCGTGCTTCTTGTGCCTTTCCCCTCTCCAGCAGTGGTCTCCTGTGCCCCACGATCTATTCTGGGATTGATGATCTATTTTCATTTTCTGATCTTCCCTTATCTTTCTTGTGTTGTCCAAATAGCAGAAGAGGTGTTCTCCCACCTGGGACGATCCCGCCCATGGATCCCTTGTGCCGAGGGAAACTCCACCTAGGGGCTTATTTTAGCAACCGTGGAGGATTAGGATTGGGTTTAAGGGGTGTGAAGGGGCCCACCCCTCCTGAAAATCAAGGGGGAGCTAGTTTGATTAGATGGAACAACCCCATATTAGCCCCATAATAGCCCGTGAGTGTAGCATTCTCGCGAGCGGACTCGATCGGCCATCTCCTCGTGAGACGTACACACTGGAGCCGGCAATGCCACGACCCACAGGGGAGCTCGCCATCCCGTCGCTGTCGGTGTCAAAACCGGCGGATCTCGGGTAGGGGGTCCCGAACTGTGCGTCTAAGGCTAATGGTAACAAAAGGCAGGGGACAAAATGTTTACCCAGGTTCGGGCCCTCTCTATGGAGGTAATGCCCTAATTCTTACTTGATTGATCATGATGATATGAGTATTACAAGAGTTGATCTACCACGAGATCGTAGAGGCTAAACCCTAGAAGCTAGCCTATGATTATGATTGTTGTTCTTGTCCTACGGACTAAACCCTCCGGTTTATATAGACACCAGAGGGGGCTGGGGTTACACAGAGTCGGTTACAGAGAAGGAAATCTACATATCAGAATTGCCAAGCTTGCCTTCCACACAAATTAGAGTTCCACCCGGACACGGGACGAAGTCTTCAATCTGGTATCTTCATAGTCCAACAGTCCGGCACAAGTACATAGTCCAGTTGTCCGAGGACCCCCTAATCCAGCACTCCCTCAGTAGCCCCTTAACCAGGGTTCAATGATGATGAGTCCGGCGCGCAGATTATCCTCGGCATTGCTAGGCGGGTTCCTTCTCCGAATACTCCAAGGTAGAATTTGAACACATGAATCGTGTCCGGCTCTGCAAAAAAAATTCCACGTACCACCGTAGAGAGCACAATATTCCAAAAATCTAATCTCCTGACAACTTTTCATAGCGTGACATCACGCTTCGGCCCAGTTATTATATGAACTGTTTTTCTCAACCTGCTGCTGCACGTCTTGCGAGGTGGTTTTATTGGCATGTCTTGTCGAAGAAGAGATCGTGTTCCCCATATCACGGGATTCTCATCAATACGGGCGTGGGTAACCCAACCGTGCCCTTAGTATGACTCCTCGGTTTTAAGAAAGTTCCAAACGGCCATGCGGAGGACGCTTATATTCACCCTCTTTATAAAGAGGTCAAGATCTGTCCTTTTCTTCCACGTCTGATCCTTCCCTTCCCCAACCTCAAGTTCTAGCACCCAAGGTTTAGTCTAAGCGCTCCGGACCTTCAACCATGTCCGGATCCAACCTTCAAGGTCGGTGGGTGGCCTCTTCCGTCACGGAGGAGAACATCAAGAAGCTTGGGGAGGCTAGATATCTGACCGCCGAAATCCTTCATAGGTTACCTGCTCAAGGGCAGGTTATCCCCACTCTCGAACCCAACGTGAGTGTCGTATTCATCTCCCACTTCCTCCAAGGGTTGGGCTTTAGTCTTGATCCCTTTGCTAGAGGGCTCATGTTTTATTACGGGCTAGATTTTCATGATCTAGCTCCAGATTCCTTCCTTCACATCTCGTCGTTTATCATCGTGTGTGAGGCCTTCCTCCGCGTTACCCCACACTTTGGCTTATGGCTCGAGACCTTCAATGTGAAGCCGAAGATGATCGATGGGCGACACCCAGAGTGCGGAGGTGCGATAATAAGCAAAGGTGCCGACGCCCCATGGCCAAAGGGTTCCTTCCCGGAGGTGTATGATCTATGGCAACGGGAGTGGTTTTACATCACAACACCCCGAGGTACAAAGCGAGTAGCTTCCCCAGCCTTCCGCTCTGCCCCTCCGCCCCAACTAGCATCATGAGTCAACAAAGGGCTGGACTGGAGGCCAGTTAATGACGTGCTGACATTGCAAAGCCGCGCCCGAGATCTCCTCAAGAGGGATATCAGTCTCGTCAAGGTAATTCAAGTAATGTTAGTTCGTCGGGTCCTGCCATGCCAACGTCGATCTCTCCGTATGTGGGAGTTCAACCCGGAAGGACCGCGAACCATTCAACACTTCTTCGGCGTGACGCTCGAAGGGATGTATCGATTATTCTTCGGATCACGAATAAAGTGTCCAGACACCACCGAGGATGCGGGTCTCAACTACAACCGTCCAGATACCCAGGTAAGTAACTCCGCGACCGAACATATTGTCATTATATTTGTCACAACATTATTCTGGAAAATTGCCCTCGGATAGGACTGTATAAGAAAGGCAGAGAGGATCAGGTGTTCAGCCCCTCTTCCCGAAGGCTCGCCAGATCCTGTACTAACCAGGATGCTGGCTCGCGCACGCTATCCAGTGCCATCAGGAGAAGACGAGGGGAGGAATAGAGAAGCCAAAAGCGGGCTTCATATGTTACACATCTGACCCGGGGGAATTAGTGCCTCCGTGTCGGAGGATGATCGGGGAGGTGAATCTAGAATCCCGTCTCCCCACGGGAAGAAAAGGACTACCTCTGAAGACTTGGAAACGGAGGTTTCCGTTTCCAAATGAGGGAAGAAACCTTGACCAGGGGGCCCTGCCCCGGAGGGTGTCCTTACAGCACAGCGCCCACAAGGGGGCCAGCTGTCAACCGAGTCGCAAGTGAACAAAGGAACTTTAGTAAATATGTCCTGTTTTTTTACCTAAGAATAACAACCGAGACATATGTTTTGCAGTCCGGCTCATAGCCCTTCTCAACAATGTTCGTTCTCAGGGGATCTTCTACCGGAGATAATGGAGAGCGAAACGCCTCCTCCTGCTTCCCCGCCTCATGAGACAGACGACCCTGAGGTGTCATCACGGAGGATTTCTCCTGATCCGCAAAGGCCAGAAGGTAACCCTTCGGCTGCCCGAAATCCGGAGTTCTCGTCTCCTAAGGAGACCAATAGAAAAAGCCCGGGATTGTCCGGTGTACAACCAGACACATTGATAGGTCTTCTAGAGCAAGCGGCTATCTCAGAGAGACATCGTACCTTAATGGGTACGGTGGTTGAGACGATTTCATCCGCAAAAGCGAGTTGAATGAAGCTTTTACGAGCCTGCTAAGAGGCTTTGAGGTACGCAAAGTAATATATCTTTTTGACTGTACCACACACGCAAGGTGTGCTTTGTATAGATAATAGCCCCTAAGACTTTGGTTGCCGTCTAGACACGGAGAGCAGAGGATCATTGTCTCTGGTAATAATAGCGTTGCTTTCGTGCACAGGCGGCTGCAGATCCGGTGGCTGACCGAACTGCTGATTTTGTCGAATTGAGGCGGCAACTTGATGTGGCCGATGCGGACATCATGCTTGTGAATAAGCGGCTTGACGAGGCACAGGGTATGTATATTCAGTTGGTCAGCAAATATTAAGAGGAGCATGATGCTAGTGTTTATAATATGCTTTGACTGCAGCTGGAGCTGCCGCCGTGGAGACCCTTCGGGCAGAACTTGCCCGGGCCAAGGAATAAGCTAGGAGAAGTGATGTGGCCGCCCTGAAGGCAGCCGAAGAGTTGAAAGCCGAACAGGCTGCTCATCGCCAGAGCAAAGATAAAATAGCCAACATGGCTCTTGAGCTGCAAGATGCCACCAATCGATAAGTGCTCCTCGAAAGGGAAAGCCAAGAAAAAACGGCTGACCTAAAGAAGGCCTTGGAAGCAGCCAAGGAAACTTGCTCTAAAATCCGAGCGACGTGGGAGGAGCTTCGTCAAGCCGGAGATATCACGGCTAGGAAGCCCTTTTTATTGTGGACGAAGTTTGGCGATTCGAAGTATGCCCCTCCTGATAAATTGTGGAGTTCGGCAGACGCATACTTGAATTTTGCAAAGAGTGCTGATGATGCGATTGAGTATTTCAAATATTAGAAAGATCATGAGGTGGAAAGACTATTCTGGTCGCAGTTCTGTAATCCAAGGCGTCCGCTGCTGTTGAATGAGCAAATCCCCGAGTGGGCCGAACTCCATAGGTTGTCCAGGCTTGCCATGAAGGCTGTCGTGGATCATCTGTGGCCGAAGGAACCAAGTCCGGATAGTTCTTTTGGTTTAGTGCAACGATTTCTTCGTGTTGTGCCACATATCAACGCTGTCAAGAGGTCAGCGTGCATAGAGGGTGCGCGGATGGCTCTTGCCCGTGTTAAGACATATTGGGCGAAGATGGAGGCCACCGCTATTGCAACCAGGGGTCCACCCGGGGGTCAGGACTCGCCCGAGCATTATTTTGAAGAGGTCCTAGAAGGTGCCCATTTAATAGAGGCTCAGTGCTCAAAAAGTACCATGTTCCAGTAACATGCATCATGATTGTAAAAATAATGCTTTTTTGATAATAAAGGCTATATTTATACTTTTGCCCGTAAAGTATTGTAGTGCCTCCTGTGCTGCCGTTTATGTATGTATTTATATAACCTGAAAGTTTGCAGTCGTCGGCTTCAGCCCCATGCATATAATGCGGGGGTTTTCGATAAAGCGCGTAATCACACTTGATCCAACATCTTGGTCCATTAAGGAGTTGATAGCTTGGCGAACAAGGCAATCAGACTATATAGCTTTAACACTTTCACTTAGCCATAGGAGTTTGACGGTGGGGCTACTATATAGCCCCTGGTATGTCCGCGTTCATCCGAATACGATGCGCATACATACGTGACCGGGAAACCGGTCCTTCATTAATGCAGAGGAATTGCAAAGATTCCGCTGGGTCATCGAGTGGTTGACCAGTCTCTCGCTTTATAATGACAGTCAGTTTTCGTATTTATCTACTGAGGTGCTCATCCAGATGAACCAGGGCACAATCGCAGTAGTTCTCCCGGTGCCTCTTTAGCCGATGGAGCGGAACATAAGGTAGCAAAACACGGGAGCCGGGCAAACCCAACTATTGACAAAAGACATGATTCGGAGCTGATGCATATAAGGCCAAACTCGCGACGCCGAACACTCCCAAAGGTATTCGGACATTACAACATATGCTGGGCTGAGTACCGCCCCTCGATAATGATTCCTTAATTTCCAGGTACGTGCATCAATCTGGCGTGACGAAAGAGCTTGACAATAACGCCAGTATCCCTCTTGGTTGTTTTAAGTGCCCGGAGGGTGGGAGGCAACAAGAGACAATAAAAAAGGTTTACACAGGGTCGTAATCTAAAAAGAAACCTTTAGACGGGGCCCTGCTGCACGTCTGCACCTTTGTCTCCGTTGTGCCGTATCCTGGAAGGGTGTAGCACGATGGTCATCTGCAAAAAAAAAACCAAGTGAAAGAATTTGGTGTGACCGTGCGAAAAGTAAGTTATTCTTAATGAACCATGAGAATTCAATCTATTGTGTATTAGTAGGGTCGAGCCGAACTATGGACCTTTTTACATGCTAGCAGCCTCTAGCACCACATTTGGGGGCATATCCGTCAACCAAGCTCAGGTTTATCTGGGCTGCTACAACTAGTGGTGCACCGGACATGTCTAGCCATGTCCGTGGTCTTGACGACTGATCATTTATTCAGTGGTCCGGCTGCTAGAGCCGCCACATATTCTTCCGCATGCAAGGAACGCTCTGTATTTCCGCTAATTGCGATGACGCTGCGTGGACCGGGCATCTTAAGTTTAAGATAAGCATAATGCGGAGCTGCATTGAAATGAGCGAAGGCCGTCCTACCGAGTAGTGCATGGTAGCCGCTTCGGAAAGGAGCGATGTCAAAGATTAGTTCTTCGCTTCAGAAGTTGTCGGGAGATCCGGATACAACCTCTAGTGTTAGAGAGCCCGTGTAGTGGGCCTCTACGCCTGGTATTACTCCTTTTAAAGGTAGTATTGGTTTGGGTGATTCTTGACAGGTCTATCCCCATTTTCCGGATAGTGTCCTGGTATATTAGGTTAAGACTACTGCCACTGTCCATGAGGACTCGGGTGAGATGGTATCCGTCAATTATTGGGTCGAGCACCAAGGCAGCCGAACCTCCATGCCATATACTAGTCGGATGATCCCTGCGATCAAAATTGATTGGGTAGGCCGACCATGGGTTGAATTTGGGGCGACTGGTTCTACATCGTATATGTCTCGGAGCGCACATTTGCGATTCCTCTTTGGAATGTGGGTTGCGCAAATCATGTTCACTGTTTTGACCTCTGGTGGAAATTTTTTCTGTCCCCCAGTGTTCAGCTGGCGAGCTTCGTCCTCGTCTTCACTTGGCGGCACCCTCCCCTTGTGTTCGACTTTTAGCTTGCCGGCCTGCTTGAAGACCCAGCATTCTCTGTTGGTGTGATTCACAGGTTTCTCGGGGGTGCTATGAATCTAACATGATCTGTCTAGAATTTTTTTTAGGCTGGACGGTCCATCTCTGCTGCCTTTAAATGGCTTTTTCCATTGACCGGGTCGAGAGCCCCTGAATCCGGTGTTTACCGTCTTGTCTTCTGGGCTATCTTCATTATTTCGATGCTTGTTTTTATTGCGTCGCACTTCCCATTGCCGTCCCTGATTTCGTATGTGCCTTATCGCTGGTGCCACTGCGAGCCAACCAACTCTCCTCGCCCGTGCAAAAGCGGGTCATAAGGCTTGTTAGGGATGCCATTGTCCTCGGTTTCTCCTGGCCGAGGTGTCTGGCGAGCCATTCGTCCCAGACACTGTGTTTGAAAGCAGCTAAGGCTTCAGCATCCGGGCAATCGATGATTTGGTTCTTTTTGGTGAGAAATCTATTCCAAAGCTTGGGGGATGACTCTCCAGGTTGTTGTATTATGTGACTTAAATCGTCTGCGTCCGGAGGTCGGACACAGGTCCCTCGAAAATTGGCCCTGAAAGTGTCCTCAAGTTCCTCCCAACTTCCAATTGAGTTTTCTGGGAGGCATTTCAACCAGTGCGGAGCTGGTCCTTTCAACTTGAGGGGTAGGTATTTGATGGCGTGGAGATCGTATTCGTGAGCCATATGGATGTGGAGAATAAAGTCCTCAATCCAGACTGAGGGGTCTGTCGTTTCGTTGTATGCTTCTATGTTTATGGGTTTAAATCCCTCTAGAAATTCATGATCCAGCACATCATCCATAAAGCACAAGGGGTGCCCGGCACCCCTGTATTTGGTTGTGTCGTGGCATGCTTCCGACGGATGTAGTGTTCGGTGTTGATTCCGAGCTGGTATTCGATCAATATAGTCGTTTCGGTAGCCGTGATCCTGTGTAGGAGCACGCTTCCTAGATCCATAGATGGACCTGGCCATACCGACTCTTTTGTCCAGGTGCTCATGTAGATCGTACGCTGACTTGTGTGCGGCGTCATTAGCCGCTCTGTCTCAGCCACGGGGTGGTCGGTCTGGCAGATCGGCCGTATTATTTTTTGGCAGGATGGGCTTTCTAGCCTCGTCGTCGAAATCGGGCAGCAGCTTGCGCTTTGGGTAGCTCTTTGTGTGGCGATCGCCACTGTATTTTTTGTCAGTGTCGAGCACTTTGTTCCATCTGTGGTTGAGCGTATCCTGCGCGGCCTTAAGCTTTTGCTTCTGCTTCTTCAAGCTCCTTGCGGTGGTGATAAGCCTTTTGTGGAGGTTCTCTTGTTGCAAATGCTTTTCCAGGATGATGAGTGCATCATCGTCCGGACTGTACTCCTCTCCAGAGACAGGTTTATGAGTTTTATCTTCGCCATCGCCATGATCGGACAGCGGCCCCGGACTATGTTCATCGTCCCCTAGCTCATCCTGCTCCATCGCTGGGTCCATGGGGTCGTCATTACCTTTGGATTCGACCGGGGTATTATTATTTCTTGTGTCGTTATCGCTGTTTTTGCTGTGGCAGGATTTAGAGCGGCGCCGACGTCGGCGCTTTGGTTGCTTCTCAAGAGGGTTATCCTCCGTTGCATCCTTCTGTTCCTCGCCGTTGTTTTCTTTGAGTGTGTCCACCATGTATATATCATATGATGAGGCGGCTGTCCAGCGCCCTGTGGGCGGTGGTTCCTGTTCTTCTCCGGCATCGTCATTCATACCGTCGATGTCTTTGGAGTCAAAATCAAGAATGTGTGTTAAGTCATCGACAGTGGCTATCAAGTGGGTGGTGGGTACAAAACGAATTTCTTCGTTGTCCGCTTCCCACTCAAGCAGGACATAGTTCGGCCCAGAGTCTCCTGACATGGAGAGGGATTTCAACGAATTTAGCACGTCACCCAAGGGCGAGTGCTGGAAGATATCCGCAGAGGTAAACTCCATGATTGGTGCCCAGTCGGGTCCGATGGGCACGGATGCACGTGGTTCAGAGTCTATGGCCGGAGACGAGTCCGAGGGTCCGATGACGCACACCTCATTGGAGGCGAAGTCTATGTTCGGCTCTATCGCCGATGAGTGTGGGGCCTCCATGGCGGGGTCTATCCACCCATCCTCGGATGGCACGATCTTCTCCGGATCTAAGGCCAGGGTAGCTACAGGTGCGTTCTCCTGAACACCGTCCGATGGGAGGTCTAAGCCATGTTCATTGTGATTGTACGGCGCACCAGTCATGGGCTCGAATCCGTCGAAGATCAAATCTCTGCGGATGTCGGCCGTGTAGTTCAGGCTTCCAAACCTGACCTGATGGCCAGGGGCGTAGCTATCGATCTGCTCCAGATGACCAAGTGAGTTGGCCCGCAGTGGGAAGCCGCTGAATATGAAGATCTATCCGGGGAGGAAAATCTCACCCTGGATCGCATCATTGTGGATGATTGAAGGGTCAATCAAGCCTTACCGTGACGACATAGTGGAACTCTCAAGGAGAGCACTAATGTCGGTGTCAAAATCGGCGGATCTTGGGTAGGGGGTCTCGAACTGTGCGTCTAAGGCTAATGGTAACAGGAGGCGGGGGACACAATGTTTACCCAGGTTCGGGCCCTCTCTATGGAGGTAATACCCTACTTCCTGCTTGATTGATCTAGATGATATGAGTATTACAAGAGTTGATCTACCACGAGATCATAGAGGCTAAACCCTAGAAGCTAGCCTATGATTATGATTGTTGTCCTTGTCCTACGGACTAAATCCTCCGGTTTATATAGACACCGGAGGGGGCTAGGGTTACACAGAGTCGGTTACAGAGAAGGAAATCTACATATCTGAATTGCCAAGCTTGCCTTCAATGCAAAGGAGAGTCCCACCCGGACATAAGACGAAATCTTCAATTTGGTATCGTCATAGTCCAACAGTCCGGCACAAGTACATAGTCTAGCTATCGGAGGACCCCCTAACCCAGGAATCCCTCAGTCGCCCAACAAGCTGAGTGCGCTGCAGACCGTCTTCTTCGCCTCGTCAATTGTGCGCAGCTCCGCACAGCGCGAGACTGAAGGGAATGCTGAGCGGAGCTGACACCTTCCTCGTAGCCCGCTTCGGAGGTCGCCCTCGGGGCGAGCAGTGGCCCGGATGTCCGTGGATGCGTCGGAGCTCTTTGGGATGGCCAGCGGGCGGCCCAACGTGGCCTCCCGGATGCCATCCCCGACCACGTCATCTCAGGGCATCTCCAACAGGTTGTATGTTAGTTTTGTTGGTAAAATGTCCATGTCATCAACGAAGAAGCTATCATACAACTACTCCAATAGGTTGTATGTGAGCTATCAAATAGATGGTGAAAAAATAAATGTGATTGCTATCTATTTTGCCTTGGAGCTTGTGCAAAGGTTGTTGGTTAATCTACATATAACTTTGCTCTCTCTCCACATTTATTACATGCCACATCATCACTATGTCCTAGGTGGCAAATTAACCGACACCTATCTTACGACTGTTGGATATGCCCTCAAAACGGCCATGCCACCATCCTCCTGTCCAGCCAATGGTGCATAGGACCTGACCCCACACAGGAGTCACCGCCGTCGCACCTGTACACTCTGGGTCGCCGTGTATAGGTATTGCATGGGCGCACCAACGGAAAGCTCTGAGTCTCAGGACTCTTGCACCATGGACCAGTGGCGGCTATCCTACGCCTTCGGCCGTGGCATCCAAAAGCGCCACCATCGGAACAAGCATGCACCATGACCACATGATCTGCACGTCCGGTTGTGGTCAGAGACCAGCGACATGGCCACATGCAACTAGGCATCGTCTCCTGCTCCGTGCCGCTACTCTACCCCTGTGTTGCGCCTTCCGTCCACCTCACGCTCGTGGACACGCTGGCCGTGAGCAACATCAGTATTTTTAGGGGTTGAGCAACATCGGCTCATATCTATGGCCCCGCACGCCACATATGCCGGCTGAAATGGTGCTCTGACTGTCAGGGCCCAACCCATGCCCGGAAGCAAGAAGGCGTCTGCTGAAATGGTGCTCTGTCAGGCCCAACCCATGCCTGGAAGCAAGAAGCGGAAGAACAAGAGTAAGGACCACTTCTTTTAAGCTATGGTGTGAAAATAAGCTCCAGATAACAAGCTAGCCTGTTTTCTCAGCTTATCTATGGAATGGTCGGTAGAAGTTTGTAATTGTTCAGATTAAATGATATCACACAATTTGTTATCATTTCGTTGCTTATATGAACCTAGATACGACATCCAAACACCACAATATGTTATAATCAAACATAAAGACGGTCATTGTCTGACATACGAATATCATACATGCATCCTAATCTGACGTACGAGGACGAGTAATTGAGAAGAAGACGTGAATAGAGAGAGAAGCCCTTGCCATTATTACATGGTTCTTCCAACAAAAGCATGCACCCTAGAGCTAACCATCATGGCGAAACACTTGTAGCAATAACATCACGGATGGACCCCATAGTACTCTCATCGATGGGTGCAAAGCGATGAGAAAGGCTCTCCTCATGAGCATAAGATCCATTCTCAACCAGGTCAAAATGTTGATCACTTAGTTTGGTCTCACTGATGAAGTTATGAAGACACACGCATGCAGTAATGATCTTTGTTTGTGTAGGAAGTTTGTACCGTCTGATGCCTAGGAGGATTCGCCATTTCATCTTCATAACACCGAACAATCGTTCGATGACGTTTCGTAGTGACGAATGTAGATGATTGTAGGTCTCATTTCTACCTCATGGTGGTACTTGTCAGAAATCAGGTACATGGTAGCGATGTCCTTTGTATGGAGCTAGATATCTAGCTTCGTTTGGGTATCCGAAGCCAACAAGTTAGTATTTGCCTGCATTGATAATAAGGAAAACCAAAACCAATTAGTTAACGCAAAACGTTAGAGCACAAGAATACATGTACAAGTTATTACCATCCGGACGGTGTGGGAAGTAGGAGTAATCAACTTGTGCATCATTCAACACACATGTGTCATGAACAGATCCAGGCCATCCAGCAACAACAAATGTAAATCTCATATCAAAATCGCAAATTGCCATGACATTCTAAGTTGCCGAACCTTTACTGTTGCGATACTTGGGTTGCTCAATTCCAGGCACAACACATTAAATGTGTGCTCCATCAATCGCCCCAATAGCATCCTTGAAGTGAGGCCCGAACCTCTTTTTTTTAAGCGAGTCATGAACTGGGGTGAAAGATTGATCTTTGGGTTGAATGTAATCACTGGCCATACGGTACACACACAACAGAACCTCTTTAAACTTCATGTTAATGGTAGATTGACTACGATCAAATCGACCTGCAACATTTCCGGTGCTCTAGCATGACCCCATAGTCCACAACATTTGCTTGTCATGGTGCAAGTTGACATCAGACCGTACTTCTCAACTAAAGTGTCATGTAGTCCAAAAAACACTAACCTCCGCATCATGAAAATGGAGTAGAATATATATTTGTGGTTGCTTCTCTTTCTCTTCAACCCACTGCAATCTTTCCATCATTGGTGCTCTTCTAGGTCCATATGGCAGCCTCTCTTTGTTTCGAAGTCAATATTCCATTGGAACAATGCAAAAATCAAGTTCACCATCCTCCTGAGACCATCTATGATATAAACAACACAAGAGACATATCATTAACGTTTTTCCATAACAAAATAAATTGCTCAAAAATACAAATGAGTTCACAACAAAGCAAATTACTTCACAACAGTACAAATGAGTTCAAAACAAAGGAAATTACTCACAACAATACAAATGAGTTCCCAGAAAAGCAAATAAGTTCACAACAATACAGATGAGTTCCCAACAGAGCAAATGCGTTTACAACAAAGGAAATAACATAAGACTTGTTCTAATTGTTTTTCATAAATGTATTCAATGCCCTCTTGATTCATTCAAGCCTCACACTTAGATGTTCCTCCTTTAGGACATCGAAGACATCACGATGTTCCTTCTTCATAAAGAGTTCTAGAGCATGGAAATACACTTCACTTCCAGGTTTACCTCCATCATTCACCATCATGTCCTTCATCTCCTTAATCTCATCTCTCACAGGATCCTCCTTCATTTCAGATGCCGCTGAATTGTAGCTTATCACCCACTTTTTCCAAAGGTCAGCAGTACACTTAAATTGCATTCTATCCACACTATATTTTGCACCATCGTACGACTAGGTGGATAAGGAAATGATCTCTTCTTTTGACCTTTCGCTTTGTTAGGTGTCACATGAGTAGCATCTATTTCATATCATGAGCCTGCCGCATCATCATCATCATCAATGTGAATTTGTGAACCGCCAGCTTGAGACGAGGGAGGTGGCGCCCCCGCGTACTCATTCTTCATACTAACATCATCAAATATGGCACTCAATTTTATCACATCCTCTAGTGGAGTGTATCGGAACTTGGGGGCAAGTTCATTTCTCTGAAAAAGAATATCACAAATTAGTGCAACTATGGTCTTGGGCCATCAAGTTCTTCTTATCAACACTACTATTGAGTTCCGCGCGACAAGTGTTATGCTATCCCGTATAGCCAACTGAATTGGGGCAGCTGTTGAGATATTGTTGAACTATCGTTCTGGTGGCTATCAATTTATTTGCCAGTTTTCCAACAAAGGTTCAGAAGATCATTAATGCCCAACCTAAATGAGATACATTAACTTCGACTTGCTTATGCATGTGTATGTTATATCTTTGTCATGTTGCATGTGATGGTTATTGAGAGCTTGCGAGAAACTTCCATGGTTAGCCATTTCATTATTAAATCATCATGCCTGAATGACTCATGTGGTATGATGGAGTCGGTTGTTACGCTTTTGCATTGGTGCGCCTTGTATTTATCACGAATAACATTCTTATGCAGGTGACATTTTTTAGTATTAGGTGTTACAATGATAAAGAATGTGGTAACATACTTCACCATTGGCTAGATCGAGTGATAGTGCCACAAAGCCGAACTAAATAACATGCAACCACACTTTCCTTACCATGAAAAGTTCGTAGCTTATTATACTAAAGCCCCCCCCCCTTTAGTCTTGGTTCTTATATGAACCGGGACTAAAGGCCCTCCACGTGGCTGCTGTCTGGAGCTCCACCTTTAGTCCCGATTGGTAACCGGGACTAAAGGAAATTTTACGAAATTTTATGTTTTGAATTTTATATTTTAATTTTTATTCTGATTTTTAAATTTCTGAATTATTTTACAATTTAATCCCTAATCACCACTCATCACTACTTAATTTAACCTCTAATCTCTAATCACCCCTCATCATTCCAAATCATCTAACTTGTCGGCCGGTCACCCATCCTCTCACTACTCCAGCCTGAGCACGCTTAACTTCCGGGTTCTATTTCCCCTCGTTTCCAAGTCTGCACTTGTTGTTTTCCTGACAATAGTAAGATGTCAATCCTATTAACCCTCAGGAGTTTAACATGAGCATGAAGTCACACGTTTCACTATTTGAGTTTGAAACTATTATTCTAAAAAACAATAATTATTTAGTAACACTAATATTTCTTAAATAAGTAGTTTGATCATATTTTGACCATCGTTTAACAACAGTTTGAACATAGTTTGACCACTGTTTGACCAGATTTGACCAAAATTCAAAATACTGAAATAATTATTTAGTAAAAATGATATTCTTGAATAATTATTTAGTACCACTAATACTTCTTGAATAAGTAGTTTGACCAGATTTAACCAAAATTAAAAAAACTGAAATTTGAGCATAACTTTTTTTCCTTTTTGAATTGGAGGATTCTAAAAATTTGCAAACAGGCCTACGAATGTCAAAATCGGATGCGGATTTTCATGCTGAACATTTTGATATTTTAACCGTTTTTTCCGACATCATATGCAAAAGTTATAGCCATTTTACGTTTTCAGAACACTTTTTTGCAAACATGTCCAAATTTAAGTTTTTTAATTTTCCTAACTAGTGGATGTAGTAATATAACTACATCTCGAAGGATTTTAGTTTTTGAAGTTTTTATCATTTTCTTTTTTTAAAA
>NC_041386.1:668599404-668624554 GCF_002162155.2 Triticum dicoccoides | reverse complement strand
GGGGGTGAGGGTGTCCTGGATTAGGGGGTCCTTGGACAGCCGGACTATGTACTTGTGCCGGACTATTGGGCTATGAAGATACCAGATTGAAGACTTCATCCCGTGTCCGGGTGGGACTCTCCTTTACGTGGAAGGCAAGCTTGGCAATTCGGATATGTAGATTTCCTTCTCTGTAACCGACTCTGTGTAACCCTAGCCCCCTCCGGTGTCTATATAAACCGGAGGGTTTAGTCCATAGGATAATGACAATCATAATCATAGGCTAGCTTCTAGGGTTTAACCTCTACGTTCTAGTGGTAGATGAACTCTTGTAATACTCATATCATCAAGATCAATCAAGCAGGGAGTAGGGTATTACCTCCATAGAGAGGGCCCGAACCTGGGTAAACATTGTGTCACCCGCCTCCTGTTACCATTAGCCATAGACGCACAGTTCGGGACCCCCTACCCGAGATCCGCCGGTTTTGACACCGACATAGGTGCTTTCATTGAGAGTTGCACTGTGTCGTCACGGTAAGGCTTGATGGCTCCTTCAATCATCCACAACGATGCGATCCAGGGTGAGATTTTCCTCCCCGGACAGATCTTCATATTCAGCGGCTTCGCACTGCGGGCCAACTCACTTGGCCATCTGGAGCAGATCGATAGCTACGCCCCTGGCCATCAGGTCAGGTTTGGAAGCCTGAAATAAACGGCCGACATCCGCGGAGACTTGATCTTCAACGGATTCGAGCCCATGACAGGTGCCCCGTACAGCCACGATGAGCATGGCTTAGACCTACCATCGGACGACGTTCAGGAGAACGCACCTGTAGCTGCCCTGGCCTTAGATCCGGAGCAGATCGTGCCATCTCAGGACGGGTGGATAGACCCCGCCACGGAGGCCGCGCACTCATCAGCGATAGAGCCGAACACAGACTTCACCTCCAATGAGGTCTGCTTCATCGGACCCTCGGACTCATCTCCGGCCATAGGCTTCGAGCCGCGTGCATCCGTGCCCATCGGACCTTACTGGGCATCGGTCATGGAGTTTAGCTGCATGGATATCTTTTAGCACTCGCCCTTGAAGCGACGTGCTAAGCTCATTAAAATATCTCACCCTGTCAAGAGACTCTTGGCCGAACTATGTCCGGCCGGAGTGGGAAGCGGACGACGAAGAAATTTGTCTCCCACCCACCACCCACTTAATAGCCACTGTCGACGACTTAACCGACATGCTTGATTTTGACTCCGAAGAAATCGACGGTATGAATGATGATGCCGGAGAAGAACAGGAATCACCGCCCACAGGGCGCCTGACAGCCATCTCATCATATGATATATACATGGTGGACACACCCAAAGAAAACAACGGTGAGGAACAGAAGGATGCAACGGAGGATAACCCTCTTGAGAAGCAACCAAAGCGCCGATGTCGGCGCCGCCCAAAATCCCGCCACAGAAAAACAACGATAAAGGCACAAGAAAGAATAATACCCCTGTCGACTCCAAAGGTAACGACGACCCCATGGACCCAGCGATGGAGCAGGATGAGCCAGGGGACGACGAACATAGTCCGGGGCCGCTGTCCGATCATGGCGATGGCGAAGATAAAACTCATAAACCTGTCTCCGGAGAGGAGAACAGTCCGGACGATGATGCACTCGTCATCCTGGAAAAGCATTTGGAACAAGAGAACCTCCACAAAAGGCTTATCGCCACTGCAAGGAGCTTGAAGAAGCACAAGCAAAGGCTTAAGATTGCGCAGGATACGCTCAACCATAGATGGAACAAAGTGCTCGACACTGACAAAAAATACGGTGGCGATCGCCGCACAAAGAGCTACCCAAAGCGCAAGCTGCTTCCCGAATTCGACGACGAGGCTATAGAGCCCATCCCGCCGAAAAATAATATGGCCGATTTGCCGAACCGACCACCCCGTGGTCGAGACAGAGTGGCTAATGACACCACACACAAGTCAGCGCACGATCTACGTGAGCACTTGGACAAAAGAGCCGGTATGGCCAGGTCCATCTATGGATCTAGGAAGCGTGCTCCTACACAGGATCACGGCCACCAAAACGACTATACTGATCAAATACCAGCTCGCAATCAACACTGAACACTACATCCGTCGGAAGGATGCCACGACACAACCAAATACAGGGGAGCCATGCACCCCCTGTGCATTACCGATGAGGTGCTGGATCATGAATTTCCAGAGGTATTTAAACCCGTAAACATAGAAGCATACGACGGAATGACAGACCCCGCACTCTGGATTGAGGACTTTATTCTCCACATCCATATGGCTCGCAGAGACGATCTCCATGCCATCAAATACTTGCCCCTCAAGTTGAAAGGACCAGCTCGGCACTGGTTGAAAAGCCTCCCCGAAAAATGAATTGGAAGTTGGGAGGAACTTGAGGACGCTTTCAGGGCCAATTTTCAAGGGACCTATGTCCGACCTCCGGACGCAGACGATCACATAATCCAACAACCTGGAGAGTCAGCCCGCAAGCTTTGGAACAGATTTCTCACCAAAAATTGATTGCCCTGATGCTGAAGCCTTAGCGGCTTTCAAACACAGTGTCTGGGATGAATGGCTCGCCAGACACCTCGGCCAGGAGAAACAGAGGACAATGGCAGCCCTAACAAGCCTTACGACCCACTTTTGTGCGGGCGAGGATAGTTGGTTGGCCCGCAGTGGCACAAGTGAACCAGGCACATCCGAAATTAGGGACGGCAATGGGAAGCCACGACGCAATAAAAACAAGCGTCGGAATAATGAAGATTGCCCAGACAACACGATGATAAACGCTGGATTCAGGGGCTCTTGACCCAGTCAACGGAAAAAGCCATTTAAAGGCAGCAGAGATGGACCATCCAACCTAAACAAAATTCTAGACAGATCATGTCAGATTCATGGCACCCCCGACAAACTTGAAAATCACACTAACAGAGAATGCTAGGTCTTCAAGCAGGCCCGCAAGCTAAACACCGAACACAAGGGGAGGGAGCCGCCAAGTGAAGACGAGGACGAACCTCGCTAGCCGGACATTGGGGGACAGAAAAAATTTGTACCAAAGGTCAAAACAGTGAACATGATTTACACAACCCACATTCCAAAAAGGAAGTGCAAACGTGCACTTTGAGACGTATACGCGTAGAACGAGTCGCCCCCATATTCATCCCATGGTTGGCCTGCCCAATCACTTCCGATCGCAGGGATCATCCGACTAGTATATGGCCTGGATGTTCGACTGCCTTGGTGCTCGACCCAATAATTGATGGATACCATCTCACCCGAGTCCTTATGGATGGTGGCGGTAGTCTTAACCTGATATACTAGGATACTATCTGCAAAATGGGGATAGACCTGTCAAGAATCAACCAAAGCAATACTACCTTTAAAGGAGTAATACCAGGTGTAGAGGCCCGCTGCACGGGCTCTCTAACACAAGAGGTTGTATTCGGTTCTCCCGACAACTTCCGAAGCGAAGAACTAATCTTCGACATCGCTCCATTCCGAAGCGGCTACCATGCACTACTCGGTAGGACGGCCTTCGCTCGTTTAATGAAGTTCCGCATTATGCTTATCTTAAACTTAAGATGCCCAGTCCACGTGGCGTCATCACAATTAGCGGAAATACAGAGCATTCCTTGCGTGCGGAAGAATATGTGGCAGCTCTAGCAGTCGAACCACTAAATAAACGATCAATCGTCAAGATCACGGACACGGCTAGACATGTCCGGCGTACCACTAGTTGTAGCAGCCCAGATAAACCTGAGCTTGGTCGACGGATATGCCCCCATATGTGGTGTTAGGGGTTTCCACCATGTAAAAAGGTCCATAGTTCGGCTCGACCCTACTAATACACAATAGATTGAATTCTCATGGTTCATTAAGAATAACCAATTTTTCGCATGGTCACACCAGATTCTTTCACCTGGGTTTTTTCTTTTTTTTTTGCAGATGACCATCGTGCTACACCCTTCCAGGATACGGCACAATGGAGACAAAGGCGCAGAAGTGCAGCAGGGCCCCGTTCAATGGTTTCTTTTTAGATTAAGACCCTGCATAAACCTTTTTTATTGTCTCTTTTTGCCTCCCACCCCCCGGGCACTTAAAACAACCAAGAGCGATACTGGCGTTATTTTCAAGCTCTTTCGTCATGCCAGATTAATGCACGTACCTGGAAATTCAGGGCTCAATATCAAGGGCAGTACTCAGCCCAGCACATGTTGTAAATACGAATACCTTCGGGAGTGTTCGGCGTCGCGAGTTTGGCCATATGTGCATCAGCTCCGAATCATATCTTCGGTAATTAGTTGGGTTTGCCCGGCTCCTGTGTTTTTCTACCTTACGTTCTGCTCCATCGGCTAAGGTGGCACCAGGAGAACTACTGCGAATGTGCCCTGGTTCATCTGGATGAGCACCTCAGTAAAGAGAGCCGAAAACTGACTGCCAAGATAAAGCGAGAGATTGGTCAACCACTCGATGACCTAGCGGAATCTTCACGATTCCTCTGCATTAATGAAGGACCGGTTTACCGGTCAGGTATGTACGCGCACTGTATTCGGATGAACACGGACATACCAGGGGCTATATAGTAGACCCACCGTCAAACTCCTATGGCTAAGTGAAAGTGTTAAAGCTATATAGTACGATTGCCTTGTTCGCTGCGCTATCACCTTCTTAACGGACCAAGATGTTGGATCAAGTGTGATTATGCGCTTTACTGAACACCCCCGCATTATATGCGTGGGGGCTGAAGCCGACGACTGCAAACTTTCAGGTTATATAAATACATACATAAACAGCCACACAGGAGGCACTATAATACTTTATGGGCAAAAGTATAAGTATAGCCTTTATTATCAAAAAAGCATTGTTTTTACAATCATGATACATGTCACTGGAACATGGTACTCTTTGAGCGCTGAGCCTCTACTAAACGAGCACCTTCTAGGACCTCTTCAAAATAGTACTCGGGCGAGTCGTGACCCCCGGGCGGACCCCTGGTTGCAACAGCGGTGGCCTCCATCTTCGCCCAATATGTCTTAAGACGGGCAAGAGCCATCCGCGCACCCTCTATGCACGCCGACCTCTTGACAGCGTTGATATGCGGCACAACACGAAGAAATCGTTGCACTAAAGCAAAATAACTATCCGGACTTGGTTCCTTCAGCCACAGATGATCCACGACAGCCTTCATGGCAAGCTTGAACAACCTATGGAGTTCGGCCCACTCGGCCATTTGCTCATTCAACAGCAGCGGACGCCTTGGATTACTGAACTGCGACCAGAACAATCTTTCCACCTCATGATCTTTCTGATCTTTGAAATACTCAGTCGCATCAGCATACTTTGGATCGCCGAACTTCGTCCGCAATAAAAAGGGCTTCCCTGCCGTGATATCTCCGGCTTGAAGAAGCTCCTCCCGCGCCGCTCAGATTTTAGAGCAAGTTTCCTTGGCTGCTTCCAAGGCCTTCTTTAGGTCAGCCGTTTTTGCTTGGCTTTCCCTTTCGAGGAGCTCTTACCGGTTGGTGGCATTTTGCAGCTCAAGAGCCATGTTGGCTATTTTATCTTCGCTCTGGCGATGAGCAGCCTGTTCGGCTTTCAACTCTTCGGCTGCCTTCAGGGCGGCTGCATCACTTCTCCTGGCTTATTCCTTGGCCCGGGCAAGTTCTGCCCGAAGGGTCTCCACGGCGCCAGCTCCAGCTGCAGTCAAAGCATATTATAAGTACTAGCATCATGCTCCTCTTAATATTGCAGACCAACCGAATATACATACCCTATGCCTCGTCAAGCTGCTTATTCACAAGCATGATGTCCGCATCCGCCACATCAAGTTGCTGCCTCAATTCGGCAAAATCAGCAGTTCGGTCAGCCACCGGATCTGCAGCCGCCTGCGCACGAAAGCAACGCTATTATTACCAGAGACAATGATCCTTTGCTCGTCGTGTCTGGACGGCAACCAGAGTCTTAGGGGCTACTATCTATACAAAGCACACCTTGCGTGTAAGGTACAGTCAAAAATATATATTACTTTGCATACCTCAAAGCTTCTTAGCAGGCTCATAAAAGCTTCATTCAACCCGCTTTTTGCGGATGAAATCCTCTCAACCACCGTACCCATTAAGGTACGATGTGACTCTGAGATAGCCGCTTGCTCGAGAAGACATATCAATGTCTCCGGTTGTCAGTGGTGCAGATGGATGGGCCAAGGCTCTGGCTGGGAGATGGGCCTTGAGGAGGGGCGCGACCCACGCGAGCGGGCGCGGAGCCCGTCGTCCTCCTCAATCCCGCCCGGATCGGAGGAGCAAGGGTGGTGGCACTACTCCAGCAAGGCGGCGGGGATGGCGCGGGCGCGACGAACGGCGCGGAGAAGGCCGGATCTGGGACAAGGGGCTCGCCGGGGATCCATTCCTGGCGACGGCGAGGGCTGCTGCGGGCGGAGCTACGGGCGACGCTGCCCATGGAGGAGTGCAGAAAGGTTAGGGAGAGAAAGAGAGAAGAGAGAAAGGGAGACGAGGGGGACGGGGCCCTGACCTGGCGGCGAGGCGCGCAATGGCGGTGGAGAAGCCGGCGGGCGGCGGGGCCAGCAAGGGGAGCTACGGGCGGCGAGCGCTCGGGTGCAGTGACGGAGGCGCGCGGGAGGCTAGGGCGGCCTCAGGCCCAGATGGGCTTGGCGGGCCCCAATCTGGGTTCCACAGGTTGCGGCGGCGGGGAAGTAGACTAGGGTGACGTGCCGCGCAATGATAGCTGGATGGCGGTGGCGGCGCTGAGGTGGCAGGCTGGGATTGGCTGGAGCGACGTGGCTGGGGAGGGTGGACATGTCCGGCATGGCGGAGACGCATCCGGTGGCGCGGAGGAAGAGGAGGCTATGGTTCATCCGCGAAAAATGGAGGGGCGGGCTTAGGGCTGGAAAAAAAGCTCGAAGCTCGCGAGATTAACAAGTAGCTCGTGACTCGGCTCGAATCGACTCGAACTCGAAGAATAACATGTCGAGCCGAGATTTAGTTTAAGATCGTTTATAGACCAAGTTAAACAAGCCAATCTCACGAATACTCGTGTAACTCGTTAGGCTCGATACAATAGATCAGCCACTCCCAATACAAAGAAAGATCAGCCACTAAACAGCCTACGTCTGAGGCGCACAACCCAAGGCCAAGCAGTTGAAGGCCTAGCCTCCTAGGAGACTCGCGCGTTACAAGCAAATTACAATTGTATAGTGATATATATGTTTAATATATACATAATCATTTTTATCATATTTGAGGGATTTATGTTTATATCTTAAACAAGCTTAACAAGCTAAATGAGCCAGCTCGCGAGTTATACGAGTCGAGCCAATCTTGGGTTTGAGCTCGTTATAGTAATGAGTCGAGTCGAGCTAGCTCGTTAACGAAACGAGCTCTAGCGAGTCGAGCCGAGCTGGCTCGACTCGGCTCGAATTCCAGCCCTAGGCGGGCCTATTTATAGCTAGAGGGAGCTAGGAGAGTCCAAATGGGGTGCGGTTTTCGCCCACACGATCGTGATCGAACAGCGGAGAGAATGGAGGGGGTTTAGATGGGCTAGGTGGGCTGTGTGAAAGGGTGATGGGCTGCAAGAGAAAAGGGGGTTTCGGTTAGCTCGGTTAACCGTTGGGGCATCAAACGACCTCCAAATGGAACGAAATTTGATGGGCGGTCTACCGGTGATATACCAAGGCCACTTGGAAAATCTCGGTCCATTCCGAGAATGTTTTTCGGCGGCTCGCAAAGGACTGAGAGGGGCGACGAGCGCGTGCGAGTGTGTCTGTGCTCAGAACGGACAACGGAGAGAACCTGCAGAACCCGAACGGATGCATATTTTGAAAAACATGCAGATGAAATGTAGATGATGACATGGCAAAATGCAACACGCAAGCAAATGACATGGCAACAAGGACGAATAGCTGGAAGACACCTGGCGCATCGGATCCGGAGCGTTACAACTCTCCTCCACTAACAAGAGATCTCGTCCCGAGATCTTAGGAACGAGACGAATGAGAAAGAGAAAGAGGTGAAATAAGACTAGAAGAAAGAAGAATTACAAAGTCGAGAGCACTCGGTTAGAAAAGATGAACGGCGAATATTACGAGAATCAAATGCTCATGGAAACAAGATAGACTCTGAAACCACTCCGGTTAGAACAAGATAGAGAAGGAATGAATAAAAGAATTTCAGCAACACTCCGACTGAAAGTGGAAGGATTAGAACATGAACTTCACAAGATGGAATGACACTTGGCGAGATGAACATGCAATGCCTCTGGAAGAATTGAAAGAATGGAATGAAAAGAACGTATGAGAGAACAACAACTTCCACCATGAATGAATTCGATAGCATCCTTGGAAGACGCGAGAAGGAAAGATACTTGAACTCCTCCAACAAAATCTTGATGAACTCTTGAAGAATGAATTAAAAACTCCGAAGGAAGGGATTACTTACTTGGATGAAATAAACTCCGAAGGAAGGGATTACTTACTTGGATGAAATAAAAATAAGATTTAGAGTATACTTATCCTTCATCAAATTTAATTGATGATAAATGAATTTTGCATACTACTTATTCTTGTTGAAAAGGATTAAGGGGGGTATAGCACAAAACTTGAGAAAGTCTTCAAGAACCACCGGTAGGATTGGAAAGAATGAATGAATTAATATGATAATCAAAGAAAAAGGAATCTGAAGGAACCAACGTTAGAATTCGAAAATGACTGACGAAAGAGAATGAATCACCGGGAATAATTAGAAAAGCACAAAGATACTTGAGGGAATTAAGAGACAAGATAACAAAGAGATCGCGAACTGATTAAAGAATACTTGAACGAAGCACCAGAAAAATATTGAGATGAATGAAGGGGCACGGATATAGAATAATTGGAGAACGAATCTGAAAACTTGGAACGAAGAAATATTCCAAAAAGATGGCCTCCGGATGATCGAGACGGAAAAACAACTCTTGAAATACTCCGGATGGACGAAAAGAATTGCATGACTGGAAACAATTTGACAGGATAACATCGAGCTAGAACCGTGAATCTCTGGGAGAATGGATAAGATTTAAGAGAAATTCTTCTTCGGTCTTCAAATGTTGAGAAAGACGACGAGGAACACCATCAAAATTACTGAGATACTCCGGGAGAATGAAAAAGAGGAAGGGTTGAACCAAAGATGAAAAGAGTTTGAAAGCAATCTTGGAGATGGCATCTGACTAATGAAATTCATTCTTACGTCAAACTCAAAAAGAATTAGGAATGGCTCTAGAATAATTATAAGAGTCAGGTAAGATCCTGCGAAAAGACCTGTGGGTTAGGGCCCACTAAAAGAAAACACCGTTGAAAAGTTTTGTTGAAGAGATAGATGATGCACCGGAACATTTGAATGAGGTGACAACCTCGAATTAATTTGAACACAGAAGAATCTCCTGAGATGTCTTCTGAACTCCGGCATGATAAACTAGCGAGAGGCGAACGAACAGGGAGAACACTTGATCCAAGGAAAAGAATGTGATCAACCCGAAAAACTTGAATTGAGTCCACCGGAAAAAAGATGAAGAATGTCAAACAAAAGAGAATTCACCAGTTGAAACAATTGACGAAAGACTGAAGAGGCTCCACACGAATGAAATTGATGCTTGAAACAGACTCAGGCTCCGGGAAGAAGAGGGTGGGAGGGCGGGAAAACCAAGGCAACTTCAAAGGGAGAACCGACGAATAACTTGAAGAGAAAGCACCGGTTGAAATAATCGAGGAAAAAAACAAAGGCTTCACACGAGTAGGATGGATACTCGATTACGGACTCCGGTTACGAGAAGAAGAAGGAGTGGGCGGGTGGGAAAAGAAGACAACTAAGGGAAGAGAAACAACTTCGTTGAGAGCGAACTGAGGATTGAACTTGCAAAACAAAGAGGGTCGAAACAATTTGACGATAAATGCACCATATGAAAAGAGATGAGAACCCATGATCAGAAAACCAACTACGTGATCCTAAACAAAAAATTGAAGGGAAGAGGAGTAATTCAAAACACCTACGTCAAGATTCCTCACCAGAGCGACGAAGGGGCTGAGGAGTAAAAAGAATTCCTACTCTCCGACATAACTAGACTCTGAAAATAGTTTTCTTCTAGACTCATCAACGGACAAACTACACAATCAATCAAGGGGGCTCCTAGGGTCGGTCGAGGGTCTGATACCAACTTGTCACGCCCAATATGCGACCCTATCCTAAAGGAACTCGAAGGTCCCACCAAGGATAGAAGCGCATATTGGATACACTTTTGCAAGGTGGATATCATTACATCATACCATTACATAATAGTTGGGGGTACATACAAGAGGCATACAATGCCACACGAATACAACAACATCATACACAAGAGCATCATCCGACTACGCATGCAACACAAATAGAAACTCAAACGACATCCACCCTGCTAGCCCAGGCTGCCGACCTGGAACCTATCCACTGATCGAAGAAGAAGCAGAAGAAGAACTCCAAAACAAGTAAACATCGCTCTCGCGTCATGATCATCGCATAACCTGTACCTGTAACTATTGTTGTAGTAAATTGTGAGCCACGAGGACTCAGCAATTCCATTACCATGGGTATCAAGACTAGCAAAGCTTAATGGGTAAGGAAATGGATAAGTGGTGAGGTTGCAGCAGCGGCTAAGCAAGTATGGTGGCTAACTTACGCAAATAAGAGCAAGAAGAAGCAATGGAACGATCGTGAAGCTAGCAATCATCAAGAAGTGATCCTGAAACTACTTACGCACAATCATAACACAAAGACCGTGTTCACTTTCCGGACTCCGCCGAAAAGAGACCATCACGGCTACACACGCGGTTGATGCGTTTTAATTAAGTCAAGTGTCAAGTTCTCTACAACCAGACATTAACAAATTCCCATCTTCCACATAACCGCAGGCACGGCTCTTGAAAGTTTATACCCTGCAGGGGTGTCCCAACTTAGCCCATCACAAGCTCTCACGGTCAACGAAGGATATTCCTTCTCCCAGGAAGACCCGATCAGTCTTGGAATCCCGGTTACAAGACATTTCGACAATGGTAAAACAAGACCAGCAAAGCCGCCCGAATGTGCCGCCAAATCCCGATAGGAGCTGCACATATCTCGTTCTCAGGGCACACCAGATGAACACTACATGCAGCTAAAACCAACCCTCAAGTTTCCCTTAGGTGGCGCTGCAAGTGGCTCTAGTTTGGACCAACACTCAGAGGAGCATTGGCCCGGGGGGGAGGGGGGTTAAAATAAAGATGACCCTCGGGCTCCGGAAACCGAAGGGAAAAAGGCTTAGGTGAGGCAAATAGTACAACCAAGGTTGGGCGTTGCTGGAGGAGTTTTATTCAAACCGAACTGTCAAGGGGGTCCCATAAATCAGCCAACCGCGTAAGGAATGCAAAATCAAGGAACATAACACCGGTATGACGGAAACTAGGGCGGAAAGAGTGGAACAAAACACCAGACATAAGGCCGAGCCTTCCACCCTTTACCAAGTATAAATAGGTGCATTAATTAGAATAAGATATATTGTGATATCCCAACATAACCATAGTCCAACATGGAGCAATCTTCATCTTCACCTGCAACTAGCAATGCTATAAGAGGGGTTGAGCAAAAGTGGTAACATAGCCAAACAACGTTTTGCTAGGAAGGGTGAAAAGGTTAGAGGCTGACATTGCAATTTGGGAGGCTTGATGAACAAGTGATATGTAGCGCAACATAGCGATAGAGTGAAACAACTAGCATAGCAATGATAGTAATGAGATCCAAGGTGACGGTCATCTTGCCTGAAATCACGCTAGGAAGACGAACGAGTCCATGAAGAAGATGAAGCCATGAAGACGAACCAAGCGTAGACGAACGAATCCTCATGATCGCAACGAAACAGGAACTAACGAGAAGGAGCACAACCGGAAAGAAGCAAACAACAATGTAAACACACAACACATATACATGGCATGATGCTCAACCAAGTATGATGCATGACAAGGCATATGAAGCTTCTGATGGCAAAATATGATGCATACAAGAGCAACACATCAAAGCAAGTTTAAATGAGGCCGGAAACACCATATAACTAATCGGGTAAGTCTTCATATGTTAGTTTCGAAATTGGTCCAGATCTGATTAGAACACAATGTTGAAGTTGTTAAACAACAAGTTAAGATGCACCAAGATGTTCTACACGAAATTGTAGTCAAGTTACATATAAAATTCATTTAGTTCGGAGTTACGACCTAGAAGATATGAGCAAAACAAGTTAAACATGGCATTGATGCAAAATGCACACAAACATCAAGCAAACACATTCAAAACATGGATGCAACAAGGTAACATGAAACTATATGCAAAACGAAGCAAGTTTCATATAGAGCACACTCAAAACGGAGCAACGGTTCAAAACATACACGCGAAACAAGTTTAAAGGACAAGCTGTCCAAAACAGAAACTAGGCATCTAGCAAGCATCAAAACAATATGCTACAGCACCTCGACATGAAAACAAAAGGCATGTACATGATGTATAGGTAAAGCATTACAAAACATGAACACTGAACTATCTCCAAAAATCACTAGAGCATGCTCAAAAGGACATGACAAAATTGCAAATAATAACAATTCACAGACTTGGCAGAAAATCACTGAGCGTGACAGAAATAATATCAGGTTGCAAAGTTTAGAGCTACCAAACAACATGTTACAGCAAACTATCTTGGAAAAATAGAGCATGGTAGACTAATACTAAAGACAAAGAACAAAACTCGCTTACTGAACTAATTCCAAGGATCAACAAAAAAGATGGTACGATCCATGCAAACATGGCAAGTGATATGACAGATTCAGGATAACAGAATATGGCAGGAACAACGATAAGTAGGCATGTTGGTGAGCTTGTTAAACTCACCGCAGAGCAATACATGGCATTAAAATGCGACCAACAGTAAGAAGAAAAGTTTATGGAGCTAATCATGGCAATAGCATAGTCATAGGGTTCATGGATCACTAGCAAAACTCATGGCAAATCTGAACTTAATGTTAACAGGCTGACAAACATTATTTAGGAAGTTTGGAGCATGATTACAGTAAGCTAGAACATGCTATAAATGCAACCAATGGCATGGGTTTATAGAGCATTACATGTAAAACAAAACATATTTAGTGAACATCTCCATATTATGCATAGAATGACTTGTAGTAGCAGGTTTACATAGCATCATGATAACAGACTCAGCCTATCAAAACAGTAACCGCAAGTAACCCACTTCACAAGCTTGATGCACTCACTACGAGATTCACAAAAATACATGGATTGCACCACTGAAAATATGACATGATGTAGATCAAAACTCATGTAGACATCAAGCTCATAGGATGCACACACCAAATGCAATGAAAAAGACAACACAACAAGTTATAATAGTCTCAGCAGGTTAACATCATATAGCACTCTTGCAACAATGATTAGGTCATCACGATGGACTCAAACAAGCATAGCACAGCGGAATGAAATGAAGAGCATCTCACAATGAACATTTTGACATATTATGCACGCAATACGGAGCAACATGCATAGAGTTATGATGAGTCAAAGATGCACACATATTATGAGTTTTCAGGGACTTGGCAGTTTTCCAGAAAAAACACAGACGCGCGCAAAATAGGCAAAGTGTGCATAGGGCGGGGGTTTAGTGTTGCTTACCACTGGGCTCGGCCCATGTCGGTGGCACGGCTGGATGGGCCAAGGCTCTGGTTGGGAGATGGGCCTTGAGGAGAGGCGCGGCCCACGCGAGCGGGCACGGAGCCCGTCGTCCTCCTCGATCCCGCCTGGATCGGAGGAGCAAGGGCAGCGGCGCTACCCCCGCAAGGTGGCGGGGACGACGCGGAGAAGGCCGGATCTGGGACGAGGGGCTCGCCGGGGATCCATTCCCGGCGACAGCGAGGGGAGCTGCGGGCGGAGCTACGGGCGACGCTGCCCATGGAGGAGTGCACAAAGGTTAGGGAGAGAAAGAGAGAAGAGAGAAAGGGAGAGGAGGGGGACGGGGCCCTGACCTGGCGGCGAGGCGCGCAACGGCAGCGGAGAAGCCGGCGGGCGGCGGGGCCAGCGAGGGGAGCTGTGGGCGGCGAGCGCTCGGGTGCGATGGCGGAGGCGCGTGGGAGGCTGGGGCGGCCTCGGGCCCAGATGGGCTTGGCGGGCCCCGATCAGGGTTCCGCGGGCCGCGGCAGCGGGGAAGCAGGCTAGGGAGACGTGTCGCGCAACGATAGGTGGGGGGCGGCGGCGGCGCTGAGGTGGCAGGCTAGGATTGGCTGGAGCGATGTGGCTAGGAAGGGCGGACATGTCCGGCGCGGCGGAGACGCGTTCGGCGGCGCAGAGGAAGAGGAGGCTAGGGTTCATCCGCGAAAAATGGAGGGGGAGGACCTATTTATAGGTAGAGGGAGTTAGGAGAGTTCAAATGGGGTGCGATTTTTGCCCACACGATCGTGATCGAACGCCGGAGAGCATGGAGGGGGTTTAGATTGGCTAGGTGGGCTGTGTGAAAGGGTGCTGGCCTGCAAGAGAAAAGGGGGTTTCGGTTAGCTCGGTTAACCATTGGGGCATCAAACGACCTCCAAACGGAACGAAATTTGATGGGCGGTCTACCGGTGATATACCAAGGCCACTCGGCAAATCTCGGTCCAATCCGAGAACGTTTTTCGGCAGCTCACAAAACCAAGGACTGAGAGGGGCGACAGGCGCGTGCGAGTGTTCTGTGCTTAGAACGGACAACGGAGAGAACCGGCGGAACCCGAACGGATGCAAGTTTTGAAAAACATGTAGATGATGACATGGCAAAATGCAACACGTAAGCAAATGACATGGCAACAATGACGAATAGCTGGAAGACACCTGGTGCATGGGATCCGGGGCGTTACACCAGTCCACTTCGTTTCACATAAGAGGGGTTAGGATAAGCATATGAATAAGCAGAGAAATTCTTCGAGGACTTATAAACATAATAGTTAGAAGAATGATGTTCATATTCATAGCCCTTAGTTCTACCCTGCGAAACAGAGGGGTTAGCACGATGATGATCATATGAGGACTTTGATCTTTTTGAGGAATTTGATCCACGTGAGGAATTTGGTCCGTATAAGGACTTGGATCTATATGAAGAATTTGGTCCATATGAAGAATTTGATCTGGAATTCCTATTCTTCACAGGTGGTGTCATCAGGACATTCACCTGAAGACTTTCAAGGCAACTTTTGGGAACCCAGATTTTCTTCATAGGGGAACCGTTCCTGCAGTTAGTGCCAACATATCTAGCAAATAATTCATCATTCTGATTTTTAAACAGTATAGTTGAGACTAATACTCTACATTAAAAACCTGTTTTGTCAGGTGAATGTATCATGGCCGGTTCTCATCGTCTTTTAGTTATTCTACTTTTAGATGCAAGGTCTTGGCAAATGTTGTTGATGATAATGTCTCCTTTTCTGTTTTCAGATGCAAGGACTTGGCAATTATTGTTGATGATAATATTTCGTTTGGTTGAAGCAAGCAGTGCCTAATTCTACATGAACTTGTACACTTTCATATCAACATGTTACTGGTAAAAGCGTATGCTACTCAAATCAAATTTCAATTTCAGCTCTTCACTGCAACAGTTTTCACGGCATAATCCAGTGCTAATTTCTCTCGTCTGCTTTTTTGGTCACAGGAGTAGCATCTACTTTGGATCTGCAGGCACCACATCTGGTGTTACCTCCATGTTGAAATATACTGAAAAATATACCTGATTAATATTGGAAAGGCACACACATACAGTACATAGTTAAATACTCCCTATGTCCCATAATGTAAGACGTTTTTGCAGTTCAAATTTGAACTGCATATTGGGTTTGACCGAACTATGTGGCGAATGGTATACCTGCAATGGTTGATGCTTTAATTCGCCTGATGGTTTTATCTGACTGATTTTCCGTTGTTTCATCATTTTAGGTGATTATTTTGTTGTGTGTTGTACTGATGCTATCCATTTTTCCGATCGAACTCTGGCCTACACCCTTTACTTTTGTTGCTGTTGTGTTGCGTTCGGAGTCATGGTCCGGACTAAAATGCCATTGGAGCTGATGTGGTTGTTTGGCAAAGCAAACTTGCTGACCATACGGGCAGAAATAAGGCCAAAGCTACACTGTCGCCAGGCATGGGATACATTGTCGCACTCCCTGGGTGAAAAGAGACTTGTACCCAAGTAGTAAAATTTACTCCCTCCGTTCGAAATTACATGTCGCAAAAATGGATGTATCTAGACGTATTTTAGTTCTAGATACATCCATTTCCGAGACAAGTAATTCCGAACGGAGGGAGTAGGTGCAAAAGCAACCGCAATTTCGCTATAGGTAACACCTTCACTCCTTCAGGCGACCGATGGAATTCATCACCCTGTAAAGCTCATACGATGTTTTGGCTGTCAGTCTCCAGGTGGATTTTCATCATTCCCAGACTGGCAGCAGCCTGTTCCGCTTCTGAACATGCTTCCGCCGCTGCTTGTGCAGGACTTGTGAGGCGCGGGGTACGGTTGTCATCTTCACTGGTAGACTATTGTGTACGGCTGTTTAATTTCTGTCTGACACTCTATCCCGAATCTGGACTCTTGATTTTACCCGTTGTCACAGCGAAAGTTGACCCTTGTTGTATGCACATAGCTTGTAGACTGACTTTACAGAGAACGTTTCCTTGCTGTAATAACTAACCAGATGACCCGTTGAGCACCTTGACGCAAAGCCTTAATTGGAGCCATGGAGCGAAACGACTTATGAATAACATACTACGAACGATCTGCAAAAGGGCAAAAAACATATGCAAGCAAAAACTTAGATGAGTTATTTGAAGTATGTTTTATGAGAATTCTGCAAGTGATTATGTTAGTATTGTGTTTGTTCTTGCCTTGTGTTTACTAACGACAGACAACCATAATCATTGCCCATGCTTTTCTCTGGCGATACATAAGCCATTTGATTGAGAAGATGAATTGACTCTTAAGAATTTTTTTCATACTCCAGCCGAATTGATAGAAAACCCGATCGCACCTCCCATGAAAAATGACCTGAACCATCGGTACAGAGAATCCCCACACGGTATCACATGAGCACAAGAAAACCAGGAGTACCAACCAGGCGATCGACGAGTTAGGAAAGAGTGCGATCAGTGAGCACGTGCAGCGTACATGCCAGCCGACCAGAGCGTAGGGGGGAAATGCCGGGAGAGATGGCAAAACACACCATCCGGCTCGTTGCAGCGGTCAAAGTACAGGCAGACATGGCAAAAAACTCCATCCGGCTAGCCACATCGATCATAGTCAAGGCAACGCTCAAAAACCAGGTTCACATCGCAAAAAAACACGCCTTCTGACCAACGGAATGTGACGACAAGAGCCATTTGGCACAACCCGACACCCTACTTAGCAGAACATAAGAAAAAGCAAGCCCAACGTTCACATTGTGTTTGTGTCAATGACTATTTCAAAGATGTTTTTACTCAACCCACTTGCCCATGTGAAAGGGCATTTCCCACCATAAGTGATTTTGATATAGATGACAACACATTTTGTAGCCTAATCGTGTGCTTGAGCTATAGAGGTATGTTCGAAAGTGGCACAAGACAGTCAGGGTCCCCTCTAAAAGGAAAAGAGCAAAGACTGTGTTCCAGCGTTTTCGTTCCGTTTGAGTCGTAGGAAAACCAGACTATAAAGAGGGGTTCCTCTTTGAAAGGTATGAGTGGAATCAATCACAAACACAACCAAATTGCACCAATATTGCCTTCGCAATATTCAAGGAGTTATCCATCTAATTGTAGTGTCTCTGTTTTTTCCTACTCGGTAGTAGGGCGGTCCTGTGAGTTTGAGTGCTTGGGGCCAAACTCAAACTCAGGGCTCTTAACAAACATTATAGCAATAATATTTAATATATGTATGTACTCCCTCCGATTCATATATTACTTTTCTTAGATTTGTCTAGACACAGAGACATCAGTATCTAGACAAATCTAAGACAAGTACTATAGATCAGAGGGAGTATATAATATGACCAATAAACACTTAGATCAGTGTCACTACGATCTCGAGAGTAGCCGAAGGTACATATAATGGCCTAGAATGTAGACAAGTGTGTGTGTGTGTGTGTGTGTGTGTGTGTGTGTGTGTGTGTGTGTGTGTGTGTGTGTGTGTGTGATAGTAAGGCAAAGACATGTTTAATGGCATGATGTGTTACAATTAGAGGTATATATTATAGTCCTAACAGGAATTTGCATCAACAAATTGTAAGATTATTATCTAAACAGTACTCCCCCCAGTCCGTTTTACCTTGCACATAACACGAAACCTGGATATCAAGGAGTAGTAGCTGAAAAATTTAAATAGATGAGATATCCATATGAATAATAGTAAAATATGTATCTTCAAAAATCAAATCAACCATATTTCAATAGTGCAAAATCACACTTATCTAGTTGTTGCATTGAGTAAATCAAGAGTTAGTTACCGTATTTATATCCGCATTCTACAATTGGTTGCAAACTACTACTCTCCAAGATCAGTGTCCAGACCATCACTCTTCATTCTTAATATCTTAGAAATCTACTCCACGAGAAGATTATGATTAAAATGAAGAAACATGATGGTTAATAATAATACTGTAGATGACGTTGATCGGCTAGCAATGATCAGATCCATAGATGATATGCACCACCGAGGCGGTGCGGTGTGCAGTCGGCGTGCAGCTGTGTCTCTTGTAATCTAGGTCTCTCCTCGAGCAAATTTCCATAGTTCGTCCGCCGTGATCTGTGTGTAAGGCTCTAAGGGGGCGTGTGTTTTGGTGCCTCATATACCGCATTGTGACCCCCTCCCATGTTAGATGCAGCTAATTTTACTAATTGGTTATTTCTCATGAAATCTCACATTAGTAGCTGATAACCCATGTAGGGGGGGTGTCTGTTGTAGCCTTTCCGATAAGTAAGAGTGACGTACCCAATGAGAAGCTAAAGGTAGGATTAGTATTCTACCAAGTTCTCTCAATCACTGATACAACTCTACACACATTGAACGTTACTTTACCTAGAAAATAAAATTAGACAAACTTTATGTGTATGAAAGGATTGGTTTGCAATATAATAAAAGAGCGTATAAATAAAAGTTAGTTGTTGTTTTCAAAAAAAAAGCAAAGGATTGTCCCTATGCATTGGATATGAAACTAAAGTGATAATCATCTATTGCAGTTTTTTATAGGGATAATTAATTTGGTGCCCTTAGTTGTGTCCCACTCGGCAGGTTTACCCCTAGCTTCCAAAAACACTTGTTCCTGCCCAAACCACTTTGCTCCTCTTATGCTTTTGCTCTTTGACCGTTTGACCATCACTTTGAAAACTTCATAAAAAATTCATACTAAATCAAAAAAATTCAAATAAGATATAAAAATGTTCAGAAAAGCATCACCTATATGTGCATGTCATTTGCATTCCTGAAAAAAGTGTTGGCCAGTCCCCATCTCGGTTTTAGCTCATATGATCTTAGCATGAATAGTAAAATCTAAAAAATTGTAAAAAAATTGGTGGCAAACTTTGACCAATGTTTGAGTGTTTGCCTAGTTTCATAAGGGAATGACATTTGTGGAAGTCGTGGTAAAAAAATGAAATTTTGGAGCATTTATTTTTGTTTTTTTGCCACGACTTCCACGAATGTCATTCCCTTATGAAACTTGGCAAGCGCTGGAAACATTGGTCAAAGTTTGCCACCAATTTTTTAAAAAAAAATTAGATTTTTTTTAGATTTTAGTGTTCATGCTAAGATCATATGAGCTAAAACTGAGATGGGGACTGGCCATCACTTTTTTCATGAATGCAAATGACGTGCACATATAGGTGATGCTTCTCTCAACATTTTGATATCTTATTTAATTTTTTCTGAGTTAGTATGAATTTTTTATGATGTTTTTAAAGTGATGGTCAAACGGTCAAAGGGCAAAAGCATAAGAGGAGCTAAGTGGTTTGGGCAGGAACAAGTGTTTTCGAAATCAAGGGGTAAACCTGCCGAGTGTGACCCAACTAGGGGCATAAAATCAATTATCCCTTTTTTATACGGGAGAGGCCTACGCCAACATACAGCAAAATTCATTGACTACAAGTACTTATAATTGAAACTATAGCAAGCATCCGCAAATACTAAACATTTATTAAGGTAAAACCCAACCATAACATTAAGATCTAAGGTCCCCTTCAATCCCATATCGCAAACTAGGGTTTAGATTTCAGTCACTCCTGCAACTCATCATAAGAAAATTGATCACATACTACAACACCCTACAACGTGAATCCCAAACGTGTGCGCAAATGGTGGACACTATAGGACAACACCGTAATAACATACAACTCAAATCAACCATAGGCAAAGAAGAGAAGAAGGGAAGCATAGATCAAAAAAATATAACTTGTAGACACATGAACACAGACGAACAAAGACCGGTTCCAAGTGAATCCACCAAAGAAAAAAGCCAACGAACCCCACAAGATCCGTCAAGGATACACATCCACACGCCCTCTGACAATGCTAGATGCATTGCCTGGATGGGGGCTAGGCTGGAAGACCCTATTCTATCTTTAGGGAGCAGCCGCCACCCCGCCTTCCTAAGCAAGACAAACACCCTAACCAAACTTAAAAAACACCTAAAACAGACACCACCGGCTGGTCAGGACCGGGATCCACCATGCCTCCATGGCCTTGAGGCCACAAGAAACGAGGCGAATCAACCGCGATGGGGAAATTAGGTAGGGAGTCCTATCGCCTATTGCTTGTTCGTGTATTCACGAACGAAGGCTACACTCAGTTCGCATAGGAAAAACATTGGTTCTTGATAAACCGATGATCACATATAGCATCTCGACGAAACAAATAAAGAGTCAGTTGAGTGAAATTTTTCTTGGTGTAAGTCGATTTGAAGCGCAACACCGTGTCCGCGGCGGGGCGAGCAGTAGCGAGGCCCGAGGACGCCAACAAGGCCATGGCTAAGAACGGGCCATAGCCGGTGGCGAGTAAGAAGGTTGAAGGTTTGGTGTGCGGGGAAGGGGGTGCAGGATCGCCGGGGAAAAAGGTTAGTGCGCCGGTTTAGAGGGATGGTCGCGGCGCCGGACAACAACAATAGTTGGGGAAGGTTCAGGGGAGGGCGACGTGGCATTGTAGTGCCACCGGCCGCAGGGTGGCGGAGGCAGGTGGATGGCACATGGCAAGTGGGGGCGCGGGAGGAAGAAAAAGGTTGAGGAAGAAAACAAATAGTTTTCAGTGCAATCCTGGCCGTTGGATGGAGATTTGGCGGCCTAAAGAAAAGCAAAGTACACCATAAAAATTTAGTCAACTTTTACACATAGTTATTCCCATAAAAAGTATGCCGTGATGTGATCACCTTGCACACATTTTGAACAACAACAACAACAGAAGAAAAAAAACAATAATATTAATGCTACCTCAAGTGAATAACGACAAATAAAAGGTAAGACATGTATATGGTAACTATTTGCAGAAAAAGAAGAAAAATACCAGTACCACTAATATTATACTTTTGTTTTTTATTATCTTTCTTTACTGCAGGACAAGCATATTTAATGATTCATTCACTGTACAGTGACCCTTCTTGCTCCCCCTCCAAGCTACCAAACCCCCATCTCTTTCCTGCGCGTCGACGAGCATTGTCCGCGCCGCTGCCAAACCTAGGTAAGCTCCGTGCGACGCTCTTGTGATCAGCCACAACAATCTCGCATTTCCCACTGTATATTCCCCTCAGCCCCCAAGCTAAGCCGCTCCTCTGGTTATTAATTATTCCTTTCACCTTGTCCCCCACGACTAATCGCGGTTCGATTCTCCCCATTTCATTTTTTTGAGGAAGACGTAAACCCTTGATTTTATAAACCAACAGATTTGTTACATAAATCAATAAGCAAGAAAAAACCCCACAAAAAAGCAACGTGGGGGGAGACACTTTGCCACTCAAATGAGAACCTGGTCACAATGCCACTGTCAAAGCCCCCAAGCGTCAGGGTGCCATTCTTTCGCTGCCTTAAACACAAAACCAACAATTCATTTATTGCCTGCAACAATATTAAGCGTTTCTGAATAACGGCAAATGACAAAAAATACGACAAGGCTATGGCTGTCAGGCTTGCTGGTGATCTACCGTCCCTCGTGGGTAATCATCAGAGCGCATTTGTGGCAGGGAGGGCCCTACATGATAATTAACTTTATGCTTGTTCTGTGCACAGCCCGGCGCCTCCACGCGCTGCGTGACCCTTCCGTCATGTTGAAGCTTGACATATCCAAGGCCTTCGACTCAATCCAATGGCCTTTCCTACTTGAGGTGATGAGAGAGATGGGTTTTGGGCGGAGATGAATCACTTGGATCTGTGGCATGCTCTCCACCTCGTCCACCAGAATTTTGGTCAATGGGAGGCCGGGCGACGTCATCTTTAACTGCCGCGGGCTCAGACAAGGGGGGCCGATCTCTCCTATGCTCTTCATCCTATGCATGGAGCCGCTGCACCGGCTGTTTGTGAGAGCCACTAACACGGGTTTGCTGGACCCATTGGCGCGCTCGGGCCTCAAACAAAGACTCTCCATGTTCGCCGATGATGTCATGGTATTTCTCAAGCCAAAATCTCAGGAGCTCTCTATATGCTCATCGATCCTCGACATGTTCGGGCACGCTTCGGGGCTGCATGTGAACCTTGCCAAGACGGCAGCCCTCCCCATCCGGTGCTCCCAGGAGGAAATGCAACTCGTCCGTGATATGCTTGGTTGCTCGACGGCGGAATTCCCGTGCAAATACCTTGGCCTCCCCCTCACCATAAGGAAGCAAACGGCAGCGCAATTTCGTGGACTCGTGGACCAGCTCGCCGCGATGCTGCCACACTGGAAGGCAGCGACCCTGCCAAGGAGCAGCAGACTACTTCTCATCCAATCAGTTCTCACGGCGATACCCATCCACTCCATGTTAGCTCTGGGGCTGCCACCCAAAACGCTCGCAGCAATGACCAAAATATGTCAAAGTTTTCTGTGGTGCGGCAAGGCGGAGGTAGGAGGAGGCGCATGCGCAGTCGCCTGGGATGTCGTCTGCCGTCCAAAGTGGGCAGGCGGTCTCGGCGTGCTAGACCTGCGTTGGATGAAGGTAGCTCTGCAGACAAAGTGGATGTGGTTACAAAAGACGGACACTTCCAGGCCATGGGCGGAGTTTGCTATTCCCGTGCCCAAGGAGTCAAAGCTTCTCTACCAGGCGGCTGCGCGCGTGCACCTTGGCGATGGCAAGAGCACTTTGTTCTGGGAGGATCGATGGCTCATGGGATCCCGTATCCAGGAGCTTGCGCCGCGTCTCTATGACCGCATCCCAGCGCGTGTGTAGAAATCTCGAACCATCTACGAAGCCATTGCCTCTGATGCCTGGGCGCGGGACGTCGGGCCGGCCATCGACCGCACTACCTTGGGGCAATTCTTATCCCTATGGCCCATGGTGGCGACCGCCCGCCTGAATGAGCACGACAGTGACACTACTACCTGGGCCTGGAGCAAGGAGGGGCAGTTCTCGGCCAGCTCGGCCTACCAGGCCAAGTTTTGGGGGCTTCAGGTTTCGCCCACGGCTACACTCTCCTGTGACTCGCGAGCACCGCTCAGATGCAGGTTCTTTTCCTGGCTAGCTACTAAGGACAGGTGCTGGACCTCGGACCGGCTGGCGAGGTGGGGATTGCCACACCAGGACGCATGCCCGCTGTGTGATCAGAACGATGAAACGATAAACCACCTGCTCCTTCAATGCGTTTTCGTCCGACAAGTGTGGACTCGAGTCCTGCCCGCGCTGGGCTTGGGGCATGCTGAGCCTCGCCAAGCAGAGACGCTATTGGATTGGTATGTGCGCATCGGGCTGAACAGGCTAACCAAGAAGCAAGCAAGGCCGAGGCGTGCGATCTGTTTGCTAGTCCTCTGGAAGGTGTGGAAGCACCGGAACGAAGTTGTGTTCAATGGCAGGACTCCACGTCTTGGAGACTTGTTCACGAAAATTGCTAACGAATACGGGCTATGGAGAGATGCGGGACTGCTCCGCGGTGATGACGACATGCACCAGGGCAATGAGGCAGCCCTAAGGTGGGCGCAGGGCGAGTAGTCGCACAGTGTGCCGGGTAGAATTAGGTGGAGCTGGCGTGGGTGTCATGTAGCCATGCCCTGTAAACTATTTGGGGTTCTTTCCCCTTCTTCTCTTAATAAATGATACGCACACTCGTGCGTATTCGAGAAAAAAAATACGACATGTATATGGGAGTACTATTCGCAGAAAAAAAGATACCAGTTGCACCAGTATAATACTAATGTTTTTTTATAATTACCCTTCTTTTTTACAGCAGACCAAACATATATTTTCTGATTACTTCACTACAGTGACCCCCCCCCCCCTCCAAGCTACCGTGTATGTTATAGTGTTACTCCATCCAGGTTTATGTTGTTCAAATTTGGTGCCGGAGCAAAGTGGACTTTGTCTTGTAAAGTTTTTATGGGGGTGCGTGTTCTGTTTTAGCAAGATCCAAATATGCTGCCTTTTTTGGCCGACTTGAGTTTACCTGTTATTTCAGCAAAATACAATCGAAGTCGCTCACACACACTCACCTCTATGAGGGCATGCACGCACACCCTACCCCTGTGAGCAGGTTCGAGCGACTGAGCCGACACATCATCTTGAGATTGACGAAGTCGCCATAGACCCCTTCATACTTGACAAGAACGTCTCGTTCCACTGAAGGTATATCGCTGGAAGGCCTGGAATAAATTCAGAAAATGCGAGCACCAATGTCAAGTCTGGGACTTGAACTCTGGTGGACAGGGATACCACTGACCATAGGTTGGTTCATATTTGAGTTTACCATTTAAGAAAGGTCCACTATTTCTTAGGGGCATTAAGCAGGCATTGTGCTTTCACGAGCCTCCATTTAGAAAGCCCAGTTTGATTCTCACCCGTTTCCTTTCTTTTTGAGGAAGACGTAAACCTTTATTTCATAAATCAACAGATTTGTTTCATAAATGAATAATCCAAGAAAAAAAAACCCCACAAAAAAGCAA
>NC_041386.1:668594866-668599121 GCF_002162155.2 Triticum dicoccoides | reverse complement strand
TATGCCCCTCAAATCAAATCTGGTTACAACACTATTGTCAAAGTCTCCAAGCGTCAAGGCTCCATCCTTTTGCTGCATTGAACCCAAAAATAAAACAATCCATTTATTGCCCAGTAACAATATTCAGTGTCTTTTATATTTCTCAAAAGAGAAAAAAATATGCAAGACTCTTCTTGGTTTGTTTAGAATAAAGATAATCGTAAATAATTGTGTTGTCTATCAAAATGGGAACTACACTATGAATAAACATGCACTTTATAACACAAACATGAAATTATTTTACCTTACGCAAGTTGTACATTTTGTTTTATTGTTATTAAAGGCATGTTTGATGAAACATTCAAGTCAATGAAGAATTCTAACTGGTTGCATTCTTCTTATCCTATATACCTAAGAAGTCCATCCCCACTATCCTATTTATTTTAACATGCAGTCTATCCACATCATCAAGTAGGTTCCACGTGTAAAAATGCTTCTGTTCCTACTCATGCAGCCTGCCATATCATCATCATTATTATTTTTTAACTGCTAACAATCATGGGGCCTCCTATCTTCTCTGCATCTTCCCCTCTTCATTTTTTTTAAAATTTATTATTTGTTTACTTAAAATCTGTTATTTGTTTCTTAAAGCAAATTGCATTGATGGGAGGGATCAGTTGATTGGGTAAGTTAGTAAAGTTAGATTCACGATCTTTCGTACGCAAGAAAGTGCTAATTTAAAAGTAAAGAGTGGAGAGGAAAATAAGTTGGTGGATAAGAAAACGAACATGGAGAGGGTGGTGGGAGGCGAGGCAAAAAAATCTATGGTACCGGCCTACCAACACCTCATTTAGGAGCAAAAAAATCTATGGTACCGGCCTACTAGAATGCGTACGCCTAATGCATGTTGATATTAGGGAGGAAATTAATTACGTATCTATATTATATATGATATCAATTACAGATTTATTATTTGATTAGCGCAGACATAATATCAATTATGTAATTAGCGCCGCCATTGACATTTGGTATGATACTAATTGCATGCTAAACATGTTGAGTGCTCGCCATTGGAGCAATTTATTTCATTGGATTGACATGGTTTGATGGACGAGATTGATTGGATCTTCACCTTTGAGTCTTTTTATATTCGTCCTAGAAAAATGCCCATGCGCTGTAACAGGATATAAATATTCTAGTACATTAACTTGTGATTTACCTGGTCATAATATGTGATTGTGTTAATGGATGTTCATCAAATTATGTCCATGATTTACCTTATATTCTGATCAAAAGTGATTTATTTGCTCATAGTATATGGTTGTGTAAATAAATGTTCATCAAATTCTGCCCATGATTTACATTATATTTTGATCAGAAGTTTGGTAAATAAATTAAAGTGAAATTGATTCAGAAGGTAAGTACATTAAGATGACTGATTATTATACGGGGAAGATTGGACGAAGGGATGGTGAAAAAAAGGTGAAACGGGAACCTTACATTCTTTTTCAATAGTAGAGATAGAGAAGATAAATATAAATATAGATAGTTTAGAAGTAACTAAAAAGAGAGTAACGACATTAGAGCACAAGAATACATGTACAAGTTATTACCGTCCCGACAGTGTGCGAAGTAGGAGTATTCAATTTGTGCATCATTCAACACACATGTGTCACGAACAGATCCATGCCATCCAGCAACAACAAACATAAATCTCATATCCAAATCGCATATTGCCATGAAATTTTGAGTTGCCGAACCTTTACTGTTGCGATACTTGGGTTGCTCACTTCCAGGCACAACACATTCAATGTGTGTTCCATCAATTGCCCCAATATCATCCTTGAAGTGAGGCCAAAATCTCACTTTTTTAAGTGAGTCATGAATTGGGGTGAAAGATCGATCTTTGGGTTGAATGTAATCACCGGCCATATGGTACACACACAACAGACCCTCTTTAAACTTCATGTTAATGGTAGATTGACTATGTTCAAATTGACCCGCAACATTTCCGATGCTCTAGCGTGACCCCAAAGTCCACAAGAATTGTGCTAATGCTTCTTTGCTTGTCATGTTGCAAGTTGACATCAGACCGTACTTCTCAACTAAAGTGTCATAGAGTGCGAAAAACACTAACCTCCGCATCATGAAAATGGAGTAGAACATTTGAGGCTGCTTCTCTTTCTCTTCCACCCACTGCAATCTTGCCATCATTGGTGCTCTTCTAGGTCCATATGGCAGCCTCTCTTTGTTTCGAAGACAATATTCCATTGGAACAATGCAAAAATCAAGTTCACTATCCTCCTCTCGAACAGAGACCATCTGTGATATAAACAACACAAGAGACATATCATTAACGTTTGTCCATAACAAAATAAATTACTCAACAATGCAAATGAGTTCACAACAAATCAAATTACTTCATAACAATACAAATGAGTTCAGAACAAAGCAAATTACTTCACAACAGTACAAATGAGTTCCCAACAAAACAAATAAGTTCACAACAGTGCAAATGAGTTCCCAACAAAGCAAATACGTTTACAACAAAGGAAATTACATAAGACTTGTTCTAATTGTTTTTCATAAATGTATTCCACGCCCTCTTGATCCATTCAAGCCTCACACTTAGATGTTCCTCCTTTAGGACATCGAAGACATCGCGATGTTCCTTCTTCATAAAGAGTTCTAGAGCATGGAAATTTTCGTGATGTAATCACATTTTTGGAGGTGTGTATGAAAAAAAGAAAACGGATGCTCCAATTTTTTTTGGAGCATCAATTCTGTTTTATTGCCCGCACCTCCACAAATGAGAGTCCGTCATGAAAAAGTTACCACGGCAATGCATGCACACATGCCAACTACTCTATTACACATGTCAACTTAGTTATCATGCCACATCAGCAAGCATGCAAATAAACTACCGAATTTCCCTACTCTACCGTGATCCCATGTCCCCAGATTTGTGTTTTGACATTTTAGGCCCTGTTCGGTTCATAGGTTGTCTATAGGAATCGTACAAGTTTTATATGGACGAAAGAGAAGGTTTCTTTAGGTTTTAGGGTGAACATAACATCTACGACCAAAGGGAGCCTATGGGATTTCCAGTTTGTATTCTACCTGATTCCTACGCCTTTTTCCGAAACTTTGTTTTGCACTCCCTTGTACCAAACGGAGCCTTAGGGGTTTCAACTTTGTTCAAAGTGATTTCCTTCTTAGTACTATCATTTGGTAAACATGATGAATCTTGATCTTACGTGTTGAAATGTTCACTGGAGGTACCATTACTAGTATATCACATAGTTTTCACCTGCTCTTACCACCATTGCTGCCTATATATGTTGCAGACAGTTGTCTTGATATGATGATCTTATTTTTAATACTTTTTCTTAACTTCTAACTTCATTCCTTCATGCATAGTTTAGTTAACTCTATTGTTATATGTTGGCAGAGAGGTTGCCTGCAGCGAACAACCCAGTATTTCGGAAGCATATTCCACACATAATGTTTGCAACTGCTCCACCATCCCAAGGGTTTCAAATCGGTGGTGTTGGTGCACCTGTGCCACAGCCTTTTGCCAATTGGAATGTGTCGACACAAAGAAGCTCTCTCTTGGTGTGTCGATACCTTTCACCATTCATTCAAACAGAAGAATGACAACACAAGGAGCAGAAGTTGTTAGATTCATCCGTGAGCTTATTTATTTAGTTTGTGGTGGTGCTGGATTAGCTTGGTAGTTGTGTTTGAGTTTTGTTGGGGAAATGAGTTGGTAGGATGATGATATGGGATGTTTCATTGAGTGGAGTGCATGAATGAATTTTGTAATGAATAGACGCGTTATGCTGCCGAAATTTCTAGTGAAAATCCGCATGACTTGTTGAAAACCAAAACTTTTGGGTCTTGGATGCAAGCAACTAGTTGAAAGTTCATCCTTGCTAGTAAGAAAACCAAAACTTTTGGTTCTTGGATGCAAGCTCGACAAACACCACATGTTTATGAAAAATGTTTGCGAATTTCAAAAAATGCTCAAGAATTCATGTAATATTCGTGAATTTCAATAAATGTTCTTCACTGAAAGTTGGTTTTCTTTTAGATTTTTTTCTGTGTCTTTTTTATTTCCGCCTTTTCTCTTTTTAGAGTTGGGTTTTATTCTAGTTTGTATAGTTTCTAATATTTTTCACCCTTTTCATAGTTTTTGCAATATATGGTGAGCATTTTTTCTAGTATGTGGTTTTCATTTTTAAATACATACTAAAAATTTTAGTATATGGTTAAC
>NC_041386.1:668590608-668594665 GCF_002162155.2 Triticum dicoccoides | reverse complement strand
ATACGTTACCACTTTTTTTTGCTGCAGCAACAACTCACCAAGCCAACTTACCATTTTGGAACACTATGCAAGTTGCTAAAGGTGAAAACTTTGAAGATTCTGATCTATGCAAAGTGCTCACACGGTGCTCTATCTTTGGGAGAGTTATGTTGTCTTGTGTTGAAGATCAAAATGTATTTGTGAGGTTCTCCAATCTGAATGTAGTAGATGAGGCAAGGATTTTCTTTGATGGGAGGCTTCTTCGTGGCAGGATGGTGGAGGCGACCTTTGCTCCTACTCGAAGATAAGAGGTACGAAGATATTCTTTGTGTGATATCTTGGCTAATGATAACTTACTTAAGATAACTTTGATAGGACTAGAGATACTTGACTACATAGAACGAATGATACATTATATTCTCAAAAACCCTTAAAGACTATTACTACAAGCATTTGTTTTTTTATACTTGGCACCCTTGAAAAAATAAAATAAATAGTTTTATACCTAACTTTTATACATATTTATTTTTATATTCCATCATACTATAATATTAAGAAGTTTAATTTTTATTACTTAGTTAGGATAGTTAACCACATAATTTAGGTGGTATAGTTAACCAGTTTATATTGGTTATCAATTGTACTGTATGTCATCGATCATTTGTTTATGCTAAATTAAAACCAAGTGCTATAATGGAAATTATATTTAAATTATTTTGTGAGAATCCACAAATTATACTATCCACAGGTACATTTTTATATATATGTGCATATGTTCATGTATAGTCTAGTTTCATTCAATATCACATTAGAGGTTTCTACAAAAGGAATGTATAACTAATATCTTAATGGTAATTTCTAGTATATTATTAAGTGTGCATATTTATAGAACCATGTAGAGTATAAATTGTACCGTTTACAAATGTCTTGCAAGTTAGATTCGGTATAGCACCGACCACCGAATGACGTAAACATATCACCAATTCCATTATGCATACATATATTTGTTTATTTGTTATGTTCATATAGATATTTGGTTTCATATGGTGTATACAAGAGTTATGTTGTTCAAATTTGGTGCCGGAGCAAAGTGGTCTTTGGCTTGTAAAGTTTTGATGGGGGTGCGTGTTCTGTTTTTTTAACGAAATAAAAAAATGCTGTCTTTTTTGGCTGACTTGAATTTACCTATTACTTTAACAAAATACAATCAAAGTCGCTCACATACACACTACTAGGAAAAGGGCTATAGATGGAAATGACACTAATGGCGCACCAGACATGTGGTGCGCCATTAGTATATACTAATGGCGCACCATCTTCTGATGCGCCATTAGTGTTGAAAGTACTAATGGCGCACCCTGCCCACGGTGCGCCATTAGTACCAATTTTTTTTTGAACTAGTGCGCCTGTCCAAACATACTAATGGCGCATCCACTGGTGGTGCGCCATTACTAGTTGTGTGTATGTGAGCGACTTTGATACTAATGGCACCCTGCCCACGGTGCGCCATTAGCCAGAAGGTGCGCCACTAATGTTATTTTTTTATTATTGTTTTTATTCCTTTTTTTGCAAAAGTACTAATGGCGCACCACCAGGGGGTGTGCCATTAGTAACCTGGATTACTAATGGCGCATTTGTTGCTGGTGCGCCATTAGTAAGTGGGCAGCAACAAGATATTTTGGACAGCCTCTCCTCCCACACTCACTTTCTCCCCACTTCATTCTCTCCACCGCCTCCTCCTTGTCTCGGGTGCCTCCTCTTTTTCACCTCATTTCCACCATAGATTCATTCAAATTAAGTGGTTAAGTTACCTTGTTTTGCTAGGTAAGCAAGGGGGGAAGCTATATTTATGTTGTTCTCCCTACAACAATGTGCACATGCACTTTTTATGGCCTAGCTAGATCTATGTATGTTCGTGGTGTTGCATATGTTTGTGGTGTTGCATATGTGTTTGTGTTTGGAGGTGTACCGGTATTTGAAATGCGATAGTTGCCTCACAGCCTTGATGTCATGCATATCACGAAGAACGTGTGCGAGAGTCTGCTTGGTACCCTGCTCAACATGCGAGAGAGGACCAAAGATGGGCCGAAAGCAAGGGCAGACTTGAAATCAATGGGCATCCTGCAGGAGCTTCACGCTATATATGGTGATGATGATGATGATGATGATGATGATGATGAGGCGAAGCAGGACACAGAAAGTCGTCGCAAAGGCAAAAAGGCCAAGAAGACCGGAAATGACTACCCTCCCGCGTGCTTCACTCTAAGTCAGGAGGAGATCGAGCAGTTTTTCACCTGCCTCCTAGGAGTAAAACTTCCTTACGGTTACGCGGGGAAGATAAGCAGATACCTAGACTCAGCGAAGCAGAAGTTCAGCGGGATGAAGTCTCACGACTGTCACATGCTGATGACGCAGATACTTCCAGTTGCAATCCGTGGGATCATGGACGCGCACGTCCGTGAAACGCTATTTGGCCTATGCAACTTCTTCGACGTCATCTCTCGGAAGTCGATTGGCGTGAGGCAACTCAGAAGGCTACAGGAAGAGATCGTGGTGATACTATGCGAGCTTGAGATGTACTTCCCGCCCGCATTCTTCGACGTTATGGTGCATCTGCTGGTCCATATAGTGGAGGATATCATCCAACTCGGGCCGACGTTCCTGCACAACATGATGTCGTTCGAAAGGATGAATGGTGTCATCAAAGGATATGTTCGCAACATGTCACGTCCAGAGGGAAGCATAGCCAGGGGCTTTCTGACTGAAGAGTGCATCTCCTACTGCACGAATTATCTAGGCATCGAGAACCCCGTTGGTCTGCCCGTCAACAGGCACCTCGGCAGGCTCGCTGGATGGGGTCACCGTGAGGGTCGCCGCGAAATGCATGTCGACTTCGAGGGTCGACTCGCTGACTTTGAAAGAGCAAACCTAGTCGCGCTACAACACATAGACGTGGTCGATCCTTGGGTGGTAGAGCACAAAACCTTTATTAAGAAGACGTACAATGACCGAGTCCAACAGAGGACGGACGGAGATATACTCAAAGAGCACAACTCATGTTTCATGCGTTGGTTCAAGCAGAAGCTTCTGTCGTACCCTTTACATGAGGATTCTTCCGCGGAAGAAAAACTCATATTCGCCTTGTCACAGGGCGCCGAGCACAACCTGATGACCTATGAGGCGTACGATATCAACGGCTACACATTCTACACTGAGGCCAAGGACATGAAGAGCAATGGTTATCAGAACTCCGGGGTAACGATGGAATCCTACACCGGTAACGACAAGGACAGATACTACGGAAGGATCGAGGAGATCTGGGAGCTGAGCTACGCTGGAGAGAAGGTCCCGATGTTCCGTGTCAGATGGGCCAAGAACGTCATAAAAGAAGACCGGTATTTCACCACCATGGTTATACCCGAAGCCAAATCCAAGACCGCGGGCGCAAACGTCACCGCGAAAAATGAGCCATGGGTACTGGCTTCCCAAGTGGACCAATGCTTCTTCATTACCGACCCGCCAAAGCCCAGTCGTGTTGTCGTGAGGAGAGGCAAAAGGAAGATCATCGGAATGGATGGAGTAGCCAATGAGCAAGACTTCGACAAGTACGGCGACCCGAGGATCGAACATGACGACGATGATGAAGTAGTAGCATACACCACAAGAAGAAGCAGGACCACCCTACCTAAAGGACGTCCGTTCCACAGAAGAACTCCATTTGCGAAAAAGAAGGGCAAGAAGATTATGAACAGATAGCTAGCTAAGATCGATTGTATTTAAATCGTAGCCTTCATTTCTCGATTGTATTTCATTGGTACTTTTTGAACTATCATGAATATTTTTAAATTTCATGGACACTCGATCTCGATCCCCCTCCATCTCGATCGCTATCCCACCTCGCCAGATCCGGTCCCCCTCGCCGCCGAGCACCCCCCAGTCCACCGGCCGCCGCCGCCGACCCCCCGCACCCTCGATTCCCCTACTCAACCGCCGCCGCCGACCCCCCGCACCCCGCGCACCGTCTTATAAAAAAAATAAGTATCAAACAGCTTTTTAAATGCTACTGTCTTATAAAAAA
>NC_041386.1:668589948-668590598 GCF_002162155.2 Triticum dicoccoides | reverse complement strand
CGCCGAGCACCCCCCCAGTCCACCGGCCGCCGTCGCCGACCCCTGCACCCTCGATTCCCCTACTCAACCGCCGCCGCCGACCCCCCGCACCCCGCGCACCGTCTTATAAAAAAAATAAGTATCAAACAACTTTTTAAATGCTACTGTCTTATAAAAAAATATTACTGTTATTATTTAAACAAGTTTGAACATATTTAAACACAAATAAGTATCAAACAGCTTTTTAAATGCTAAAAAAAATTTGTGGAGCCTGGGAGTCGAACCCAGGACCTCTTGGTGTGAGAACTGGCTGCTGACCAATCGAGCTAGTAGAGGGGACTTGATGTGGATCAGTTCTGGTGGTACATAACCTGTTGGCTCGAGTTGAAATAAAAAAAATACTAATGGCGCACCACGGTGAGGTGCGCCATTAGTATGGATATACTTATGGCGCACCACGGTGAGGTGCGCCATTAGTATTGTGCCCGATCCCCCCTTCCCTCTCCCCCTTCGCCCGATCCCCCCTTCCCTCTCCCCCTCGCCAGTTCCCTCTCCCTCTCGATCCACCGCCGCCGCCGCCGCTGCCCTGACCCACTGCTCGCCCTCGCCCTCGCCCTCTCCCTCCCTCGCCCTCTCCCTCGCCCTAGATCCCCTTCCCCTCTCCTCTCCCG
>NC_041386.1:668585170-668587303 GCF_002162155.2 Triticum dicoccoides | reverse complement strand
CTGCTGCTGCTGTACTACTTGTCAAGTGATGTTGCTGCTGCTATCTGCGAGTTGCTGCTGCTAGTTGTGATTTTGTCAAGTGATGCTGCTGCTACTTGTGATCTTCTAAAATGACCCCTTTCTCCTGAAACGTTGATTAATTTCCGTTTCGGTTGAGAAATGGGGCACTCCAAGGTCAAGAAAATTAGCAAAGGTCATGCCCAATTTTCTTGACCTAGAAGGTGCCCGATTCTCAACCGAAATAAAAATTAATTTGCTTTAGTGGTTGGATTAGTTTAGTATTTTTTTCACACACTCAGACACCCTTGCTTGCCATGTGTGTGAGAGAGATAGTGAGAGGAGACAAGAAGAAGGGGGTTAGGAAGATGTTGCCTGCTCATCAAAGCTAACCATCTCCCCCTTTTCACCCCTTTTCCTTTGTATTTTGTGGGTTGCAAGGAAGCTACTGTCTTAGCTAGCTTAGCTTGTGCACAAATCCCAGTGTTACAATCTAGAAAATTAGCCTGCAAAGATGAGGTCCCATGCCGGCTGTACCACTGCATCATGCAACAGTGCCTTCAAGATCCAAGGCAATATCACAAACATCATAGGCAATTTGACCAAACTCACAACCTTGTATCTTTGCAGCAACCAACTTTCTAGACACACCCCTCAAGAACTAGGTTACCCTGAGAACGTGGACTTGGACCTTAGCAACAACACACTAACAGGTTCTATCCCAAAACACCTAGGCAATATCACAAACATCTCTCAATTGTTCCTTGACAATAACCAACTTTTTGGCGACATTCCTCGAGAATTAGGTTATTTGGTCAACTTAGAGATCTTGTTCCTTGACAATAACCAACTTTTTGACCAAACTTTGTTTCTATTTAGAGAGAAACATGGCCCACAACGATGAGGCCGGGGGTCCGGGCGGCAAGGCATTCTGGGAGCTGTCCCAGGAGATGGAGGAACAACCTCAATTGTATGAGGCCGCCGCCTTCCCCACCGATCCTGAGACCACTGATGGTGCCGCCGAGGATGACCACACTGATGCCACCACTGATGGTGCCGCCGAGGATGCCACCACTGATGATGGCGGCGCCCGCACAGATGGCAGCCAACCGAAGAGGCAACGGAAGGACCGGCGCCCGATCGTGCTCCGCACCCTCAAGGAGGAAGTTACTGAAGTGGACTCCAACGGGAATCCAATGGCGCCCGAACGAATAGTCAAGGGGTACTCGCTTCAGCTCGGGTGCATTGTCCGGAGCACCGTCTCGATCAACACCGAGAACCTGAGGCATCCTGACCGAGGGAATTTGCGCAACCTCCTCTTCACGAAGCTGCACGAACGATACAAGTTCCCCGCTGAATTTGAAAACACAAGCCTCAAAGGGAATAAAGTGAACAATGCTGCGCTCACGAAGATGAGCAAGGCCCTGTCTACTTGGAAAAGCAATGTGAAGAGAATGATCGAGAAAGGTGAGAGTTATCAGAAGATCAATGAGAAAAATCCTTCGATCACCGAAGATGACTACAACGACTTCAAGATCAATTGCTCGAGCACCGCAAGCTCCCAATCAAGTGAGTGGGGGAAACAAATGCGAGAGCTGAACATAGGGGAACACACACTCGGTCCCGGCGGTTACAGAGTGGCGGAGCCTATATGGGACAAGGAGGAGGCGGACCGTGCCGAGGAAGGCCTACCGCCCCTCTTCGATAAATACGGTGACAAGCAGACCAGGAACTTTGTCAGGGCCCGGTACAAGAAGGACCCAAAAACAAAGGAGCTTACCACGGATCCGAAGACCAGGCAGCTTGAGCTTGTTCTGGTAAGGAATACACCCCCGCGTAATTAGCTCCATATGGTTGCATTCTAATTAATGAAGCCAAATTTCTAAATGGTTCACATTCCTTCCGCAGGCGACTGAAAGCAGTAGCGCGGGGTCGACTAAGAGCAACCCTTGGGACACCACTCTAAATAGGGGGTTGAATGTAATGAAGAACAAGGATAAGCTCAGTAAGCCGACGTCAGCTGGTCGTGTGGCCGGCAAAGGCTTGTCGACAAAATGGGGGTCATACTATACCGCTGGTGTGCGGAAGGAGAAAAAGACCAGCTCGGAAAGCCAGGCGCGAGAGGTTCAAGAACTC
>NC_041386.1:668502833-668585043 GCF_002162155.2 Triticum dicoccoides | reverse complement strand
GGAGCACCACCACCACCCGGACCTCGTCCCCGACATCCTCCCCGCGCCCCACTCCCCGGCATCCTTATCCTCTCCGACCGCCTCCTCCACCCCGGCCCGCTCCTCCAAGGTAAGCTACCGCCCCGACCCCTATCCCCTTCCCTCCTCCCATCCCATCTCCATATGAGCATGATAATTTGCATGAACCTTGGATGCCTAAAAATTTCAGATAGTTTTTTTAACATGAGCTCTTAAGTGCGGACAAGTATTTTATTTGCATATATTCTTTCTCAAAGTTTCTCAGACACCCAGATTTTGTTTTTGGCACGAACTCCTCCGATGTCCATATGATCATGCAAATTTGCACCAACCTTGGATGCCTAAAACTTTCAGATTTTTCTGAACATGAGTTCTTAAGAGAGGACAAGTACTTGCATGCCTGAAATGAACACGATGATCATCAAGTCAACTGGTTATTGGTCGATAGTATAGACAACTAGCTACACTGAGTGTAGAAACTAAACAAGCCTGCCTGGCCACCCGTCCATCCTACATGAGGGCAATTATGCCTGAACCACGGAACTATTTAATTTTTTATATAACTCATAAAACAAAAAAAAAATGGCTCCATTGGGTTTTGGTGCTTCCCCATGGCCAGGACAAGATAACTTTATCATTGTGCTATGAGATTAAACAGGGAGAGGGATGCTAACGCTCCTTTTGCTTGGCAGTATAAAGTACTAGTAAGTATAGATAAGAGGTTGGTTTTTTGAGGAATCAACAGTTAACGGGTGAGGCTCAGGCTGCAGTGATGGCTGCGGTATAAAGTAATATTCTTGTTTCGGTGTACATATGTAGGACACAAACAATTAAGGTGTCTATTTTGATTTAGTGCCTTTGCCTCCACTGCCTTTATCTGGATTGAAGCTTGCTTGTGTTTACTTCTGATTACAAGATCTCCATACTCGGAGATTTCTTTATATATGTTGTAGTATAAATATATTGTTTTGTCATTCTGTAATTGTTAGTGGAATTTACACCGTAAATCTTAGTGGGTTTATAGTGTACTTCTAGTGGATTTTTTCTCTGTATTTGCTAGTGGCATTTTTACTGAAACTAAATTGAAAATGGGACTCTGTGCACCAAGTTAGAGAGATGATGAAACAGCGTGGTGTGCTTAAAGACGCAGCATGCAGCTGGGTTGGGTTTGACAACTGTCCACCTGTCAACTGATGCAAATTAACGGTGATTTTTTCATGATATTTTGGGGGATTTCCTTCCTCTGTTGATTCATTCTTGGGCTTTGCTGCTCCAACAGCAAAAGGAAAGCGTACAATGTCTGATCGATTCTGGACATGCATGGTCGCTTAGTTAGCAAAGTCGACTTATTTACAATACAGAGTAGCTCACAAATCTTAATACAACCTGTGTCAACTTAATTAGCCACTGAAATACAACAAAGAGGTTTATTTATGTAAGCTAGGCTAACTTAATCAAACATACTCCTACTACGTAGCTCAACTTCAATAGCAGATTGTAGGACCTCCATGTATCAATTTCCCTGAGTATATATTAATTGATGGCAACAAAGATTTGGCTTAGACTGTTCTGCTCATTGCTTCGCTGCAAAGGGTGACTTGTTGTATTTAGAGCATGCTATTGCTTGCATATAACCAGATTTTGCATATCATTGTTTCTTCTGTTTCCAGTTTTACTGATTGGAGTATGTTTCTGGTTGAGGGGAGAACTGCACTGTAGTAGTACTGATGGAGCTGAGAAAGAGAGTGGTTCATTCTGAAACTCAACTAGCAATAGGCAAATATTGTATTCCCTGAGTAAATCCTTTTCTGAGCTAAAATATATTTTCTTGTTGATTGAAGAATATCATATTCCCTGATTAAATCCCTGGGGAGTGATAATTTTTCCTATGTTCATAGTGTGAGATTGATCCAGATTGAATGTTATGCATATCTTAAACATAGGAGTGTTAGACATAAAGCATGTCGAGCAGAACCTTTAGTGCATCTTTGCTCTTGTTCATTTAGTTTCAGTAAACAAATATTGCGAAGCATGACATGGCCTTTGTGAGCTCCTTTGTATAAAATGAAATGCAAGGTTGCTGATACTGTAACCCAGATCACACAGATCAATTTTTTTTCAATTTATGCAACTGTAAGAGTACTAACCAGATTACACAAATCATTTTTTCTTCAGAAGTGTGTCATAATTTCCCTGTCCTAATTGTTGTTTTGATTTAGAAGTGATGATTTGCTACAACCAGTGCATGCATGCCTTTTTTCTTCTTCATTTTTAGTAAAGTGCTCTGTTCTGGGTCATGGACTTTGTGCCATGGACCAGTGCATGCATGCTGCTGCTGCTGTACTACTTGTCAAGTGATGTTGCTGCTGCTATCTGCGAGTTGCTGCTGCTAGTTGTGATTTTGTCAAGTGATGCTGCTGCTACTTGTGATCTTCTAAAATGACCCCTTTCTCCTGAAACGTTGATTAATTTCCGTTTCGGTTGAGAAATGGGGCACTCCAAGGTCAAGAAAATTAGCAAAGGTCATGCCCAATTTTCTTGACCTAGAAGGTGCCCGATTCTCAACCGAAATAAAAATTAATTTGCTTTAGTGGTTGGATTAGTTTAGTATTTTTTTCACACACTCAGACACCCTTGCTTGCCATGTGTGTGAGAGAGATAGTGAGAGGAGACAAGAAGAAGGGGGTTAGGAAGATGTTGCCTGCTCATCAAAGCTAACCATCTCCCCCTTTTCACCCCTTTTCCTTTGTCTTTTGTGGGTTGCAAGGAAGCTACTGTCTTAGCTAGCTTAGCTTGTGCACAAATCCCAGTGTTACAATCTAGAAAATTAGCCTGCAAAGATGAGGTCCCATGCTGGCTGTACCACTGCATCATGCAATAGTGCCTTCAAGATCCAAGGCAATATCACAAACATCATAGGCAATTTGACCAAACTCACAACGTTGTATCTTTGCAGCAACCAACTTTCTAGACACACCCCTCAAGAACTAGGTTACCCTGAGAATTAGGTTATTTGGTCAACTTAGAGATCTTGTTCCTTGACAATAACCAACTTTTTGACCAAACTTTGTTTCTATTTAGAGAGAAACATGGCCCACAACGATGAGGCCGGGGGTTCGGGCGGCAAGGCATTCTGGGAGCTGTCCCAGGAGCTGGAGGAACAACCTCACTTGTATGAGGCCGCCGCCTTCCCCACCGATCCTGAGACCATAGATGGTGCCGCCGAGGATGACCACACTGATGCCACCACTGATGGTGCCGCCGAGGATGCCACCACTGATGATGGCGGCGCACGCACAGATGGCAGCCAACCGAAGAGGCAACGGAAGGACCGGCGCCCGATCGTGCTCCGCACCCTCAAGGAGGAAGTTACTGAAGTGGACTCCAACGGGAATCCAACGGTGCCCGAACGAATAGTCAAGGGGTACTCGCTTCAGCTCGGGTGCATTGTCCGGAGCACCGTCTCGATCAACACCGAGAACCTGAGGCATCCTGACCGAGGGAATTTGCGCAACCTCCTCTTCACAAAGCTGCACGAACGATACAAGTTCCCCGCTGAATTTGAAAACACAAGCCTCAAAGGGAATAAAGTGAACAATGCTGCCCTCACGAAGATGAGCAAGGCCCTGTCTACTTGGAAAAGCAATGTGAAGAGAATGATCGAGAAAGGTGAGAGTTATCAGAAGATCAAGGAGAAAAATCCTTCGATCACCGAAGATGACTACAACGACTTCAAGATCAATTGCTCGAGCACCGCAAGCTCCCAATCAAGTGAGTGGGGGAAACAAATGCGGGAGCTGAACATAGGGGAACACACACTCGGTCCCGGAGGTTACAGAGTGGCGGAGCCTATATGGGACAAGGAGGACGCGGACCGTGCCGAGCAAGGCCTACCGCCCCGCTTCGAGAAATATAGCGGTAACAAGCAGACTAGGAACTATGTCAGGGCCCGGTACAAGGAGGACCCGATAACAAAGGAGCTTACCACGGATCCGAAGACCAGGGCGCTTGAGCTTGTTCTGGTAAGGAATACACCCCCGCGTAATTAGCTCCATATGGTTGCATTCTAATTAATGAAGCCAAATTTCTAAATGGTTCACATTCCTTCCACAGGCGACTGAAAGCAGTAGCGCGGAGTCGACTAAGAGCAACCCTTGGGACACCACTCTAAATAGGGGGTTGAATGTAATGAAGAACAAGGATAAGCTCAGTAAGCCGACGTCAGCTGGTCGTGTGGCCGGCAAAGGCTTGTCGACAAAATGGGGGTCATACTATACCGCTGGTGTGCGGAAGGAGAAAAAGACCAGCTCGGAAAGCCAGGCGCGAGAGGTTCAAGAACTCAAGGCACAAGTGGCGCGGATTCCGGAGATTGTCCAAGAGCAAGTGGAACAACGACTCGGAGCGACGATCACCGCCCTTGTGCCTACCTTGATCTCGGGGTTGAGTGCGTGGATTGCGGGCGGCCAACAGGGGCCGCCCCCGATTCCTAGCTTCACGGCCAGCAACTCGCATAATGCGATGGCGGGGCCATTGGTGCCTCCGGCGGAGGCGCAATTGGTGTCTCCGACGCCGGCACGGGAGCTTAATGCACCCGGGTGTACGCCGGCCGGCACCTCTGCAGCAAGCGGCACCTCCGTCAACTGCACGCCCGCCGTTGGCGGTGCGTCGACATTAGCCGAGCTCGACGCCATCATCACGGTAACTAATTAAGCCTCTCTCGGCCGAGGACTTCATCTCCTTGCCTTTGACTGGGCATCCCTGACGCCCTACATGTTTTCGCAGGGCGCCGCCGACGTTCCGTGCACTCTCCTCCACTTCGTGAACAACGAGTTGGTCGATGTTGCCAAGGGCAAAGTCGTTCAATCGGGTAACCCCTTGTTCCACGGTACCCAGATGCCACCCAACTTGTTTAGGGTTCAACTGGTTCGGGTGCTGCCAGGTTGCGACGACTTGTTACCTCCGATTCGACCCGTCGGGGCCGACGATGAAGACGTGATGACCCTCAGCGCCTGCCTGAGCTAGCCCCTGCTTTGGCTGAAGAGCCAGATTCGTTTGGGGGCGGGGGACACCACCCCAAAGACAACACCGCCAGTCGTGCCGGCGCCAAGTCGGCCCCATGGCAAGACCACCGTAACGGTGCCGGACATCCCTATGCCATTGGATCCAAACATGCATATGGCACAGGATCAGAACGAAGACGACGGCGACGATGATACATTTGGCAACGTCGATCAGTACTTTGCCGATCATGGGTACGATGGCGACTTCATGGGGCCTCCTTCTCAAGAACCAAACCCAACAAAAGACGTGTGCGATCTAGCTGGTACCGAGTAGAAGCCAAGTTGCAACAGGCGCCGTCTGACGTTCAGCTCTTAGGAGACGCCTCCAGCTGCCGACTTCACCGAGCCTCAGATAGGCGAGGTGCGAAATATTATCAGCCCCAACACACTCAAGAAGGCGGTCTGTGAGCAGAACTCGGTCCCATTACAGGAGAAGAAGAAGGCACGCAAAAGAAAGACTAAGAAGGGTGCGAGCCAGCCGGCACCGAGTACGATCCGTGCTCAGGACGGGCCACCTTCACCGCAGGATATCTCGAGGAGGGTGCATGTGGCGGGTAGGGCGATGCTACCGACAAATATGCTCAATGCTGCAACCGGTGCTATGCGGAGTCTGCATGACATTGTTCTTTCTTTGGAGAAGCGGCGTCTCAGTGAGAAGGATGTGGCATACCCAGTTTTCGCGGCCAAGGTGCCAGAGGGCAAGGGCTTTGTGGATAACTCCATCGGGCGTACGATCGTCCTGCGTTTTGATGACATCCATGCTATGTTGAACCTTCATCCGCTGCACTACACCTTCGTTCGGCTATTTTCGCTGAGTATGGAGATGCGGATCATTCACGACAAGACCCCGGACATCGTGATAGTCGACCCCTTCTACATGCGTGCCAAGATCTTGGGCAGCGCTGGGGACCGGCAAGTCGCGAGTTCTTACCTCGAAGGCGTCATTCTGGCAAACCAAGATAAGGATAACTTCCTCATGCCTTACTTTCCCGAGTAAGTCCTCCCCTCAACCGGCCCGTAACATATGAATTCTTACATTTCGATCGTTTTTCTTTTAACATTTCGTGTTTTCTGCAGTGACACACGTTGCACGCTCATCCTCCTAAGCCCCAAATATTCCATGGCCACGTATTTCGACCCGGACCGTCAGTCGAACGTAGACTACACAAATGTCAAGAAGGTTCTTGATGATGTTCTCCCCGGCTACGCCAAATCTGGAGGCACCTTCACCAGGCCTATTCGTAAGTACGGCAAGCATGTGTTCTCCCACAATACGATGTTCTGCTGCATCAAGCAGCCGCCTGGCGGTCAGAAGGGTGCCTACTACGCCATCCATCACATGCAGGCGATCGTACGGGACCATCATCAACTTCTGCTACCGAGTAAACTCAAAGATTGGGCCGCGAGCGTGTCGGCAATCCAGGACACGGACCCTGCGACAAGAATTCTTTCGCATCCAGTCGGAGTTTGCGGAAATCATCCATCAAGATGTCCTTCGTACCTCGGGGCAGTTCTACCTCAGAAATCAACCGTCCAACAGTGACATCGACACAATGCTACAAATGCAGGCTGACAAGGACCGTTATTTCATGACTCCCACGATAGACGGCGGCTTCATCCACGCTCCGGTCCCTTGAGTCGAGTCGAAAGCAGTGATGCTGTGTCTAGTTCTGAAACATCGATTGGCTCATGTTGTAATTAAACTTTAATGAACTTGTAGTATGTATCTTTGGTTTCGAGAGTCGTTCAACTTAGATGTAATCAATGCTATTAATGTCTTGCTTTTCTCTTCCGATCGTTCTGTTGCATAATTATATATTGCTTATGTATTGTCTGTGAATTGGTATTAACGTTTCGTTTGGCTAGTGCATAGCGATGCCGACGTATGTCGTGTACAAGGGTAAGGATCCCGGAGTCTACGATGACTGGGAGGAGTGTCGGAGACAGGTTCACCGATTCAGCGGTAACAGTTACAAAGGGTACACCACTAGGGCCGAGGCCGAATCTAGATACGCCCGCTATCTAGCGGGAGAGGGGAGGGAGCGTTGGAGGAACCGGATGAAGACGAGTTTCATCGTGATGATGCTCATCGTGATGACCGCAGCTCTCTTCTATGTGATGGTAGTTTAGATGATCGATATCGACTTGTAATGTGAAGACAAACTCGCTACTCGCGGTCTCGAGACTTGTAATATAATGTTCTATCTTTGTTCGGTCTTTTCTATTCAGAGACTAATATGATGAATTGTATTCGGAGACTAATATGATGAATTGTATTCTTCTATTGTATTCGATGAATCTATTGTTGATGTGTGCTGTCTATATTTTGTCAAATTATACATTTTGTAACCTGTGCAAAAATCAGAAAATAAAAAAATAAAAAAAACCTAATATTCATAATAGTGGCGCATCACATGACAGTGCGCCATTAGTATGACAAAGCATACTAATGGCGCATCACTGATAAGTGCGCCATTAATATGCCATGGTTACTAATGGCGCATCCAGTGGTGGTGCGCCATTAGTATGCCAAAGCACCTGGATATACATGGCCCCTGGGAGGCATACTAATGGCGCACCGTGGCCTATACTAATGGCGCACCCGCGGTGCGCCATTAGTATACCAGATACTAGTGGCGCACCAGGTGGTGCGCCATTAGTAAAAAATACTAATGGCGTGCTGTTAATGGCGCACCACAGATGCGCCATTAATGGCCATACTAGGTGCGCCATTAGTAGGGGTTTTTCTAGTAGTGACACTCACCCCTATGAGGGCATGCATGCACGCACACCCTACCCCTATGAGCAGGTTCGAGCGACTGAGCCAGCACATCATCTTGAGATTGACGAAGTCACCACAGACCCCTTCGTAGTCGATAAGAACATCTCCTTCCACTGAAGGTATATCGCTGGAAGGCCGGGAATAAATTCAGGAAAATGCGACCACTAATGTCAAGTCAATGTCAAGTTTGGGACTTGAACTCTTGTGGACAGGGGATAGCACGGTCCTGCCCTCGCCACGCCTAGTGCTTTGATGCTTGTGCTCAACCTCTCAATGAAGCCGCTGGCGAAGCAGAGCCGCTTGCCGGCAGCAAGCGCAATGTGCATGCCACCGACGAATGCTCCGGGGCTCGCAGTGAAGAAGCTGAGCAGCACACGCTGAAGCCGGCAATGTCCGACATGTTCTCTCTTCAGGGTGAATGAAATCAACATCCCACTAGATTTCCCGTCAATAAATCTCGAGCTCGAGGTTGAGGTTCGGGAAGGCTCTGATACATCTCCAAGGTATCTATAATTTATGAAGTATTCATGTCATGTTTACAATTTTTTTATGGTTTCGGTGCACTTTTATATGACTTCTATATGATTTTCATGGACTAACATATTAACCTAGTGCCACTGTCGGTTGTTGTGTTTGCTTGTTTTGGGTTTTTCAGAAAATCCATACCAAACAAAGTCCAAACACGACAAAACTTTTTGACGATTTTTTGGAACATAAGAGACCCCAAAGCTTCGAGGGAGTACCAGAAGAGCCACGAGGAGGTGACAAGGTACTTGGGTGCGGCTAGGGGGTGGCCGTGCGAAGATATGTTGTGGGCCCCCTGTAGCCCCTCTTCGCGTGATTCTAATGCTGGAATTGTTTATATATTCGGAAACTTCCAAAAGTTAACCTAGATGAGTTGTTCCGCCGCCGCAAGCCTTTGTTCTGCAGAGATCCCATCTGGAGGCCTTTTCCGGCACCCTGCCGAAGGGGGAAATCATAGTTAGAGGCCATCTTCATCATACCCGCTGTCTCCATGACGAGGAGGGAGTAGTTCACCCTCGGGGCTGAGGGTACGTACCAGTAGTTCTCTCTCTCTCTTTCTCTCTCTCTCTCTCTCTCTCTCTCTCTCTCTCTCGTGTTCTTGATTTGGCATGATCTCGATGTACCGCGAGCTTTGTGAGTGTAGTTGGATCATATGGTTTTCCCCTCTCTATCTTGTTGTTGTGATCAATTGAGTTTTTACCTTTGAGGTATCACTATTATTGGATTGAATAAGTTTTGGATTTGAGAACACTTGATGACTTTCTTGCATGTGGATACACGTGGTGACAATGTGGTGTTCTATTTTGATTCACTTGATATATGTTTTGGTATTCAACTTGCAGATTATCGTGACATTGAGGTAATCCATGCATAGGGGTTGATGCACGTTTTCGTCCTACTTTGTCCGATAGAAACTTTGGGGCACTCTTTGAAGTTCGTTGTGTTGGATTGAATATTATGAATCTGAAGTTGTTTGATCCATATCGAATAATCTAAATGGAGGACGCCCGTTCGGTCTATATATCAACGGTAGTTTTGATGATATATATCACTTCTGCGTGTGATTTTCCGCCTATTTTTTTTGTGCATGCTTCTAGAGAGACTAATTGTGCTTCCCATAATTAGGCCAAACTAGCTAGAAGTAAGGTGCATGGTGGGGGGGGGGGGTGGATGGAAGATCCACCCGTAGAAAATTTTGATACTCTTTTAAAAGATAATATAATGAGAACCTTGCAATAAAGAGTACATTGATATCAAAAAAGTGCCAGGCGCACCCCCTGACAGAAGCAGGCTATAGCTGCCCATGTGGGCTTGCACGAATCCTAAAGTTGTATGGATCGAACGGCTGAGCATGTAACTTTGATTTTGTTAAATCTCAATCGACTCAAATTTAACCCGTTGCATATAATGATGAAGTCATTGCTTATGACACGCATCATGGATAGATACATTCAGTTTACTACTGTACTACTACTATATTACGTTATATGTTATCCGCCTCACCAACTCATCTTATCGATCAAATGCTGCATTGCTTCTATCTCTCACTTGAGTTGTACCTGCACGTGTAATAGTCTCCCATCTCGCACGAAGCTTCTCAAGTTCTCACTTGATCCATCCAACAACCTGCTACTTCTGACTGACAAACATAAAACATCCGTCGTTGCTTTCGTTTGAAGCTCAGCAGCGTCAGCCCAAGTGGTGTGAAAAGGATAAGTTATCGACGGATCCTTTCCTTGGAGAAGAGGCGTGCAGCCCGCCATTGCTGACCATGCACAACCACCACTCTTCCTCGGCCATATAAATACACCAGCTAGCAGCTAACTCGGAGACCACTCAGTAGACGATCAACGAGAAGAGAAGTTTGAGAACCTACGGTGATCGGTCTATCTCATTCTCGAGAGAGCGAATTTTACTTGTTCAGGCCTTCAGGATGTCGCAGCAGACAGCACAGGCGCCGGCGCCGGTGAGGCTCATCACGGCGTTCGGCAGCCCGTTCGCGCACCGCGTAGAGGTGGCGCTGACGCTCAAGGGGGTGCCGTACGAGCTGCTCGTGGAGGACCTGGCCAACAAGAGCGACCTGCTGCTCGCCCACAACCCCGTCCACCAGTCGGTGCCCGTCCTCCTCCACGGCGACCGCGCCGTCTGCGAGTCCCTCCTCATCGTCGAGTACGTGGACAAGGCCTTCCACGACGACGACGAGGGGAGGGCGCCACGGCTCCTCCCGGCGGACCACTACGACCGCGCCACAGCCCGCTTCTGGGCTGACTTCATCGCCAACAAGTGCTTGAAGCCGCTGTGGCAGGCGATGTGGACGGACGGCGAGGAGCAGGCGCGGCTGACGAGGGAGACCAAGGAGAGCCTGGGGATCCTGGACGCACAGCTGGAGGGGAAGAGGTTCTTCGGGGGCGACGCACTCGGTTTCGTCGACCTCGCCGCATGCAAGCTGGCTCACTGGCTCGGCGTGCTGGAGGAAGTCACCGGGGGCGGGGTGCGCCTGATGAAGGATGGCGAGTACCCTGCTCTGCGCCGGTGGGCCAAGGAGTACACCTCCGATGAGGTCGTCAGTCGGTCCCTGCCGGACAGGGACGAGCTCGTCGCCTACTTCACCAAAAACAAGGAGAGGTACAGGTCGTCGATGGTCAAGGCAGCAGCGGTGCAGTGAAGCGGTAGTGATGAAGAAGCGACCACATCATAGATGTGCTACAGTCTATAAATAAGCAATGCATTTTTTAGATGCAATAAGCATGTACGTACTATTTTGTTCAACACCATATTCATGCATGGTTTTGGTTTGCCAAACTTTCATCACGGGGTAGAGATTTCGTTTTAGCCGCTTTGTCAGCATGCCTCATGTGTGTTTTCTTCACAACTTCGTCACGAGGGTGTACTAGTCCATTTTGTCCCACATACATTGCATAATTTTCTATTCTGTTTTTTCAAGAGTACAGCAAAGACGTACCATATTTTTATAGAAGTGATAAATCATAGTTACAAGAAGTGTGACATGAATGCGCGCAAACGGGTCAATACAGAACACCACTCCAACACCTACGCACACACACATAGGCTAACTTCTCACAAATTGTTGCAAACCACCAACACCGCCACCCGCTTGCCTCCATTCAGCTACTTCTCCTAGTAGCATGCGGGGCTTTCACATCTACAAACCATGCTTGTCTGCCACGTCATTAATCTCCCATCCCAATAACTATTTTTCCCATGCGCGCAACCCTTTCACATCAACAAATCGTGCATGGTTGCCCAATCATTTACCATCACATTACAATCAATTTCCATAATTATTCACACCATCAACCTAATTTTTCATGTTTTCAGCCTATCAACCCGGCATCTCACAGGAACGTCTGGGTTATAGTTTATGGATGGTTACGTCAATATAGGTGCCACAAAAAGACATTGAAATCTTGCGACGGGCCGCCTGAATGGGAGTGAGCAAACTAGTCGTGTATATATGCTACTCTGTCTGGGTGCATAGGGCATGCACGTGCTTTTAGATCGACAATTTAACTAACCAAATATGTATAATATGTGTCAGAAAATATATGTTTAGAAACTTGTTCCATAGATGATTCTGGTGATATGATTTTGATATATCGGTTAGTCAAATTGACTACCTAGAAGCACCGTGCATGCCCTATACACCCAGACGGAGGTAGTACATTAATTAGTACTCCCTCCGGTCCTTTTTAATCTGCACTTCTGAGACTCAAGGTGTTTTGGACCATCTCATCCCGTTCATTTTCACCACAAGATTACATATGGGTCTACGATAAATACGACCTGCTGTTGGATGCATTCGTTCCAAAAATTAATGAGGAATGGATGCGAACCATGGCTATCAAAACTCCCCCTCGATGACCACCTCATCTTCTTCTGCCCGGGCACATGAAACAACACCTCGTTTTACTTCGATCCAACGACACGTGAAAGAATTTGAAGCATAAGATCATGTAAAAGAACAGAACATGGCCACTCTCCGCAAACAAAATCACATTCCAAATCACCCGCAAAATCTTCAATGTCATCCTATTTAATTGGCCCGTCGACATTTGGACCGACCATAGATGGATGAGGAAGGTCAGGGGATGAACTGATGAATCCATGGAAGCGATTTGTTTTATAAGAGGACAAGATTTCAAATTGCAATCTCGTTCGCGCGACAATTGGATGAAGAGCTCCAAGAATAGGTTAGAGGATGGATCTAAGGCATAGATGGATTGTCTCGAGGTTTTTTTGATGTTTGGTGTTGGGTTGGGCATGTTTATTCACGTGCTTCCATATTTCATCCACTAGTGTCGGTTGCTACCCAGATGACTCAGTGAGATGTAAGGGGAGGCTCACCGGGCAACATCAACTTTAGGAGCGCGCCGTGATACATGATTTGTTGGATGCCCAAGGTCACAGGTGTGGGGAATTGCCGACTCAAAGGGTAGGTCCGATGGGGTGCATGATTAGAATTTTGGTGTAGCGGGAGAGAGAATAAACACTAAATAGTAATCCATTGATGAGTGGGTCCCACACGGCGAAAGCATTTTAGATGTTGCAATTATGAAAAAACCATTTTCAACATTTTTTAGTTTTAGTTTTTCTAGCGAAGTGGTTTTCTATATATTTTTCCCGGTCTTGTAATAATCCATCAGGAAATTTAGGCTGGAGCGGTAAAAGACATTGACGGGTTTTACTGGGCGTGATTCGCGTGACATGGGGTCTCTGCGCTCGAGGAAGATGGACGACTGAGATCAGATGGTGGGGGCAATCCGTGGGAGTACCGAATCAACCAATGAGAGTGTGCAGGCCCGCTCTCGCTATCTCCCCCCATGATGTGCTCCGAAAAATTCAGTCCCACGCGGCCAATCTCAATTATCCCGGGCTTTGTCCCACGCCAAGGGTCCGAAATATCCGCGGTTAGAGAGAGAAGGGTTCTTCAAAACTCAAATGAAGAAGAGAGGGACCCAAAGCAACCCAATCTAGAGAGACCCAGATGAAGCCCAGCCAAAGCAGCCACTGTTGTCTTCCTCGTCTCCCCCATCCGCGACTTCCTCTCCCCCGACCACCGTCAGCGCCCCCACCTCCTCTGCCAGATCGACTTGACCAGCTCAGGCCACCACATCCTTCTCCTTCTCTCTGCATCCCTTCCTCCATCCATCCATCCATCCTCGCGCCCGAATCCCTAGCCAGCGGGCGGCCATGGCGACCGAGCGGCGCAGGCAGGAGGTGCAGGTAGCATAGCACAAACAACCCCACCACCCCTGCCGCTGCCGGCCACCTCCCCGGCACGCGCACGCGGCCTCCCCCTCCTCCCGCCGCGGCCTCCTCCTTTCACTCCAACCCAACCACAACCCTAGCGGATCTGACTCCCTCCCCTGTTATAGTTAATCTTGTGCTCCCAAAATATCAGACTTGCATGCCGGTTGAGAATATCATGCATGTCGGCAAGGCTTCTGTTCTTGGGGATACACATAACAGGTAGGACCACTAAGGGTCGAAATATCATAAAGCATGGGGTCCACACAATACGTGGGTCCAGATAAATTTCATACAGACATACTATCCACTCGGACAAGCAGCATGCTATCCACTCGACCAAGCAGTATACCATCCACTCGGATGACAGTTCACCACTCGACCATACACTCGGATATACGAAGACCAGCATGCAGCAAAGCAGTCGGCATCATTCTCATAGTGTGGGCTTGATAGTGGGCTGGCATTATGGCATTCATGCCCCACTTTGTAATATAGGAGGTGAGGGGGTGTCGCACTCTATAGAAGCCACCCCACCACTAGACTAGGGGGGCTTTTTCTTCCACCTCTCTCTCTTTCTCACCATTAGTCTCAGGACATAGCTCGGGCATGGAGATCCGCTCTCCCCTCTCTCTCTCTCTCTCTCTCTCTCAAATACACCATGTAACTCCGTGTTCATGACAGATAAAATAAAGCCTCTCTGGAGCATGAGATGTAGGGTTGTTATCTCCACCATGAGAGGCCCGAACTCGCTAAAACCACCGTGTCACCCATTTGCATCTCGATAGATCATGCTCCATTACCCTATACTTTATTATTGTCGGAATCGTTCCCACGACAGCTGTATCTTACTAGCTAAGGAAGGAGGAGATAAGAGCTAGCTGTCTTACTAGAAATCTCTAGTGATGTGAGCTGTGTGGTGAGCTGTAGTAGTAGTCTCTAGTCAAGTGTTAGCTGGCTGTACTACATAGTTTACGTGTGATGTGAGCTGTACAAGTAGCTAGTAAAATCTAGCAGATATTTATCTACCTTAGTCGGTTTGTAGCACTATAAAAGGAGCTGCACCCCCATCGTTGTAAAACAAGCCACGAGGCTCCAAATGAATAAAAAGCTCCAGTTGTAGTACAAGTGCATGTGTGTGTAGCATGTATATGCAGCTGCAGTTTACTCCAGTCTTCTCATGTTCGTCCTAGCTACTCTCTGATCCTTTACTTTGATCCTGGGAGAAGCTAACTATCCTGTAGTTTAGCTAACATTTGGTATCAGAGCTTTGATTTATGCCAAAATACATGCCACCAAAGGAAGATCCTGGAAGCATTTTGGTGCCAGCGGCAGCAAAAAGAGGCATGTCGCTGCAGTGTCCACTGCTCACACGAAACAATTATGCTTCGTGGGCATTGAGGATGCGGGTGATCCTGCAAGCACACAGTGTGGGGGACGCTGTCATCAAGGACGACATAGACGAGCACACGGATAGACAAGCCATCGCGGTCATCTATCAGGGAATCCTGGAGGATGTACTTCTAATGTTGGCTGAGAATGACTCGGCCAAGAAGACATGGGAGGCGCTCAAGGTGATACATATGGGTGCGGAGAGGCGAAACTTCAGACCTTGAAAGGTGATTTTGAGTTGATTCGCATGAAGGAAAGAGAATCAATGGATGATTTCGCCATGAAGTTGACTACAATTGTCAATGGCATCCGAGCATTGGGCGAGAAGGTGGAAGACTCCATTATCGTCCGTAAGTTTCTCCGGGTTGTACCTTCTAGAATTTTGCAAATTGCATCCTCAATCGAGCAGTTTGGCGATCTCAAAACTATGACCATAGAGGAGCTCCTTGGTCGTCTCAGAGCTCACGAAAAGAGAATTCGTGGCAGTGGTGACAAGGAAGGTGAGCAGCTCGGTTACTCGATCCGAGTGGGTGGCTGATAACCCACAAGTGTAGGGGATCGCAATAGTTTTCGATAAGTAAGAGTGTCGAACCCAACGAAGAGCTAAAGGTAGAATAAATATTCTCTCATGTTCTATCGACCACCGATACAACTCTACGCACGCTTAACGTTCGCTTTACCTAGAACAAGTATGAAACTAGAAGTACTTTGTAGGAGTGATAGAAAAGGTTTGCAAGATAATAAAGAACATGTAAATAAAAAGTAGGGGTTGTTTAGATAAAGAAGCAATAAAGTAAATATAGCGAGTGTGGAAAAGTGGTGGTAGGAGTTGTGAAATTGTCCCTAAGCAATTGACTATGTTACTAGACCGGTAATCACTATTGCAATTCTATTTGAGGGAGAGGCATAAGCTAACATATCATCCCTTACTTGGAATTCTATGCACTTTTTGATTGGAACTCTAGCAAGCATCCGCAAATACTAAAGATTCATTAAGGTAAAACCCAACCATAGCATTAAAGTATCAAGTCCCCTTTTATCCCATACGCAAACAACCTACTTACTCGGGTTTGTGTTTCCGTCACTAACGCAACCCACCATAAGCAAATCATAAACATATTGCAAACCTTACATCGGGAATCCCTCACGCTTGCGCAACACGGAGGGCACCATAGGACAGCACAAATAATAAAACATGCAACTCAAACCAATCATAGCAATTCATCAATTACCGATAGGACAACGAAAATCTACTCAGACATCATAGGATGGCAACACATCATTGGAAAATAATATGAAGCATAAAGCACCATGTTCAAGTAGAGGGTACAGCGGGTTGCGGGAGAGTGGACCGCTGTATATAGAAGGGGGAGGTGAAGGAGATGTTGATGAAGATGACGGCGGTGTTGGTGAAGATCGCGGTGATGATGATGGCCCCCGGCAGCGCTCCGGCGCCACCGGAAGCAAGGGGAGAGAGGCCCCCCTTCTTCTTCTTCTTCCTTGACCTCCTCTCAAGATAGGAGAAGGGTTTCCCCTCTAGTCCTTGGCTCCCATGGCTTGGGAGGGGCGAGAGCCCCTCTGAGATTCGATCTATCTCCCTGTTTCTGCATTTTCTGTTTCTGCCCCTTCATCGTTTCCTTTATATCTGGAGATCCGTAACTCCGATTGGGGTGAATCTTTCATCCAAATTTTTCTCATAAAATTATCTTTCTTGCGGCAAAAGTAGAGCCTCAACCTCCTTACGGGTGGCCCACGAGAGTGCAGGGCGCGCCTAGGGGTAGGGGGCGCGCCCCCCTGTCTCGTGGCCACCTCGGACACTGTTTTATGTTGATTCTTCCTCCGGAAAATCCCAAATATTCCAAAATAATTCTCCGTCCATTTTTATCCCGTTTGGATTCCGTTTGATATTGGTTTTCTGCGAAACATAAAACATGCAACAAAGAGGAACTGGCACTGGGCACTGGATCAATATGTTAGTCCCAAAACATAGTATAAAAAGAAAGTATATAAAAGTTGAATAATATTGGCATGGAACAATCAAAAATTATAGATACGACGGAGACGTATCAGTATCCCCAAGCTTAATTCCTGATCGTCCTCGAGTAGGTAAATGATAAAAAGATAATTTTTGATGTGGAATGCTAACTAGCATAATCTTGATCATATGTCTAATCATGGCATGAATATTAAGACACGAGTGATTCGAAGCAATAGTCTGTCATTTGACATAAAAATAATAATACTTCAAGCATACCAACCAAGCAATTATGTCTTATCGAAATAACATAGCCAAAGAAAGCTCATCCCTACGAAATCATATAGTCTGGCTATGCTCCATCTTCGTCACACAAAATGCTCCCATCATGCACAACCCGGATGACGAGCCGAGCAATTGGTTCATACTTTTTAACGCGCTTCAGCTTTTTCAACTCTTACGAAATACATGAGCGCAAGCCATGGACATAGCACTATGGTGGTCTATTGTGGTGGTTGTGAGGATAAAAAGTGAGAGAAGATAGTCTCACATCAACTAGGCGTATCAATGGGCTATGGAGATGCCCATTAATAGATATCAATTTGAGTGAGTAGGGATTGCCATGCAATAGATGCACTAGAGCTATAAATATACGAAAGCTCAACAAAAGAAATTAAGTGGGTGTGCATCCAACTTGCTTGCTCACGAAGACCTAGGGCATTTTGAGGAAGCCCATCATTGGAATATACAAGTCAAGTTCTATAATGAAAAATTCCAACTAGTATATGAAAGTAACAACATAGGAGACTCTCTATCATGAAGATCATGGTGCTACTTTGAAGCACAAGTGTGGAAAAAGATATAGTAGCAATTGTCCCTTCTCTTTTTTCTCTCATTTTATATTTTTCTCATTTTTTCCTTTTTTTCTTTTCTTTTTTTTTCTTTCTCCTTTTTTTTCTTTTTCTTTTTTTCTTCTTTGTGGGCTTCTTTGGCCTCTTTTATTTTTATGAAGTCCGAAGTCCCATCCCGACTTGTGGGGGATAGTCTTCGTCATCCTTTCCTCACTGGGACAATGCTCTAATAATGAAGATCATCACACTTTTATGGATTTACAACTCAAAGCTAGAAAAAAAATATGACTCTATATGAAGGCGTCCGGCGGTGTACCGGAATATGCAATGAATCAAGAGTGATATGTATGAAAATTATAAAGGTGGCCTTGCCACAAATACGATGTCAACTACATGATCATGCAAAGAGCAATATGACAATGATGAAACGTGTCATAATAAACGGAACGGTGGAAAGTTGCATGGCAATATATCTCGGAATGGCTATGGAAATGCCATATAGGTAGGTATGATGGATGTTTTGAGGAAGGTAAATAATGGGTTTATGCTACCGGCGAAAGTTGCGTGGTAAAATAGAAACTAGCAAAGTGGAAGGATGAGTGTGCGTATATCCATGGACTCACATTAGTCATAAAGAACTCATATACTTATTGCAAAAGTCTACTTAGCCCTCGAAGCAAAGTACTACTACACATGCCCCAAAAGGGATAGATTCGTAGGAAAAGACCATCGCTCGTCCCTGACTGCCACTCATAAGGAAAGCAATGAAAGAGCACCTCATGCTCCAACTTCGTTACATAACGGTTCACCATACGTGCATGCTACGGGACTTGCAAACCTCAACACAAGTATTTCTCAATTTCACAATTACTCAACTAGCACGACTCTAATATCACCACCTTTATATCGCAAAACTATTGCAAGGAATCAAACATATCGTATTCAGTGATCTACAAGTTTATGTAGGATTTTATGACTAACCATGTGAATGACCAATTCCTGTCATCTCTCCAAATTGATATAAATGAAGCAAGAGAGTTTAATTATTTCTACAAAAGATATGCCCATGCTCTAACAAATATATGTGAATTAAAAGAGTATTCTACAAATGGCGGATTTCTATGTAAAGAGAAACAGGCAATCCAAACGTCAAATGATATAAGTGAAGCACATGAAGCATTCTATAAAGCCATACTCAAAAGATTTAAGTGAAGTGCAATGAGAATTTCTATAAATCAACCAAGTACTATCTCATACCAGCATGGTGCATAAAAGAAAAGTGAAAACTAAATGCAAAAGACGCTCCAAAACTTGCACATAATGCATAAACGAAATGAATACAAAAACATACCGATACTAGTTGAAGAAAGAGGGGATGCCTTCCAGGGCATCCCCAAGCTTAGACGCTTGAGTCTCCTTGAATATTTACTTGGGGTGCCTCGGGCATCCCCAAGCTTTAGCTCTTGCCTCTCGTCCTTTTCCTCATATCGAGACCTCCTCGTTTAGACACTTCATCCACACAAAACTTCAACAGAAAACTCGGTAAGATCCGTTAGTATAATAAAGCAAATCATCACTCTAAGTACTGTAGCAAACCAATTCATTTTTTTTGCATTGTGTCTACTTTAAAATAGCTTTTTCATGGCTTAATACACTGATATAAATTTATAGATTCATCAAAACAAGCAAACTATGCATCAACAGAATCTGTCAAAAACAGAACAGTCTGTAGCAATCTGAACATCCACCATACTTCTGGTACCCCAAAAATTCTACCAAAATTAGGAAAACTAAAAAATTTGTATAGCAAGACACTGCAAAAGAAATCAAAACCATTTCACTTTCCAGTTAAAAAAGTAAAATCGAGCACTACAGGAAAAGTTTCTGTCCTGCACCGTACAAACCAACAAGCACTATGAACATCCTAAAGGCAAATCTTGGCACATTATTTTTATAATACAGTGGAATTGTACAAGGGGATAATTATTTTTGTTGAAAAGTTTCTGTAATCAAGATTCACAAAGTTTCCGTGAGCATGAACAAAGTTCAAGGCTAGCTCCCACTTCAACAATGCTTGTCTTTCTCACTTTCACTTTCCTTTTTGAAAAGTTTTTAGGTTCCCCTCTTTTTTTGTTTTTAAACTATATAAAAGCACTCAACAGAAATAAATGACTCTCTAAAACTTCCGGGTTGTCTCCCTGGCAGCGCTTTCTTTAAAGCCATTAAGCTAGGCATATAGTGCTCAAGTAATGGATCCACCCGGATCCTAAGGTGTATCAAAGCCAATTTTAATTAACAATGATTTGTAATTTAGTAGTGAGCACAAAGTAACATATATCATGCAACAACAAAGTCTAACTCTCTTCCTATGCATCAGCATGTCATAAAAGAACAATTCATGGGCACATAGTAAAGGCCAATGCATAGTATACGCAGTTTCTTGCAATTTCATAGTATGGGAAACATAGAGAGGTGGAGAAAGAGTTCCTCCCTCATAATAATTGCAAGTAGGAGCAGCAAGAACATGCATATTATATCTATCAAAATCATCATGTGCAACGGTAAAATGCAACCCATCAATATAATCCTTAGTAAGCACAAACTTCTCTGATAAAGTGTAGTAGGGAGAATTAAAAAAGATAATAGGACTATCATGCGTGGGTGCAATAGCAACAATTTCATGTTTAACATAAGGAACTATAGCAAGTTCATCTCCATAAGCATAATTCATATTGGCATCTTGGCCACAAGCATAGCAAGCATCATCAAAAAGGGATATTTCAATAGAATCAACGGGATCATAGCAATCATCATAGCAATCATCCTTCGGTAAGCATGAAGGGGAATTAAATAATGTATGAGTTGGAGGGTTACTCTCATTAGAAGCTGGGCACGGGTAGCTAATCCGCTCTTCCTCCTTTTGTTCTTCGCTCTCCTCATCATCGTTTTCATCCAATGAGCTCAAAGTTTCATCAATTTCTTCTTCCATAGTTTTCTGCAAAATATTAGTCTCTTCTTGGACATCGTTGACTTTCTTCATAAAAGCATTAATATAGTAATTGTATTCATAATTTTCATAGCAATATCCAAGTATAGCAAGATTTCCCGGCCTATAACCATCATCATCAAAAGCTTCATACTTTTCAAACAAAGCTTCAACATCACAGGCAGCCTTAAAAGCAACAAATTCTTCTATTTGTTCCACATCATAGTAATCATATATACCATTAGCATTGGAAGCTAAAGTTTCATTATCGTTAAATTTGCATGAAAAGGGGAGGTGTGGAGCCTCCATCCTAGAGCAACGAGTAATATCATATCTCAAGCATAGATTCCAGGCATACCAACGCAACATAATAAATTGATCCCATAATAGATTTCCTTTTTGTGTCGAGCGATAATCCCTAAAGGATTCACGTTGATCCAATGTGTCTCCCATTATAAAGTTGAATGGGGCTTTCTCAGGATTATCAAAGTAGTACATAATATCTTTCACATAATGAGAATCGGGGGTTTTAGGTGTTACCCCATCTACATGAGTAGCAAGTACCGCCAATTTTTTTGGTATTTTGTGTTCCATATCCATAACTAAAGATAGAGAACAACTAAGAAGAGCAAATAAAAATTACTTAGTGATAAAGCAAACTAGGACACACGAGAATATTCACCCCACACTATGACTCCCCGGCAACGGCGCCAGAAAAAGGTCTTGATAACCCACAAGTGCAGGGGATCGCAACAGTTTTTGATAAATAAGAGTGTCAAACCCAACGAGGAGCTAAAGGTAGAATAAATATTCCCTCAAGTTCTATCGACCACTGATACAACTCTACGCACGCTTGACGTTCGCTTTACCTAGAACAAGTATGAAACTAGAAGTACTTTGTAGGAGTGATAGAAAAGGTTTGCAAGATAATAAAGAACATGTAAATAAAAAGTAGGGGTTGTTTAGATAAAGAAGCAATAAAGTAAATATAGCGAGTGTGGAAAAGTGGTGGTAGGAGTTGTGAAATTGTCCCTAAGCAATTGACTATGTTACTAGACCGGTAATCACTATTGCAATTCTATTTGAGGGAGAGGCATAAGCTAACATATCATCCCTTACTTGGAATTCTATGCACTTATGATTGGAACTCTAGCAAGCATCCGCAAATACTAAAGATTCATTAAGGTAAAACCCAACCATAGCATTAAAGTATCAAGTCCCCTTTTATCCCATAAGCAAACAACCTACTTACTCGGGTTTGTGTTTCCGTCACTCACGCAACCCACCATAAGCAAATCATAAACATATTGCAAACCCCACAGAGGGAATCCCTCACGCGTGCGCAACACGGAGGGCACCATTGGACAGCACCAATAATAAAACATGCAACTCAAACCAATCATAGCAATTCATCAATCACCGATAGGACAACGAAAATCTACTCAGACATCATAGGATGGCAACACATCATTGGAAAATAATATGAAGCATAAAGAACCAAGTTCAAGTAGAGGGTACAGCGGGTTGCGGGAGAGTGGACCGCTGGATATAGAAGGGGGAAGGTGATGGAGATGTTGGTGAAGATGACGGCGGTGTTGGTGAAGATCGCGATGATGATGATGGCCACCGGCAGCGCTCCGGCGCCACCGGAAGCAAGGGGGAGAGAGGCCCCCTTCTTCTTCTTCTTCCTTGACCTCCTCCATAGGTGGGAGAAGGGTTTCCCCTCTGGTCCTTGGCTCCCATGGCTTGGGAGGGGCGAGAGGCCCTCCGAGATTGGATCTATCTCCCTGTTTCTGCGTTTTCTGTTTCTGCCCCTTCTCCGTTTCCTTTATATCTGGAGATCCGTAACTCCGATTGAGGTGAATCTTTCGCCCAGATTTTTCTCATAAAATTAGCTTTCTTGCGGCAAAAGTAGAGTCTCAACCGCCTTACGGGTGGCCCACGAGAGCCCAGGGCGCGCCTAGGGGTAGGGGGCGCGCCCCCCTGTCTCGTGGCCACCTCGGACACTGTTTCGCGTTGATTCTTCCTCCAGAAAATCCCAAATATTTCAAATTAATTTCCCGTCCGTTTTTATCCCGTTTAGATTCCGTTTGATATTGGTTTTCTGCGAAACATAAAACATGCAACAAAGAGGAACTGTCACTGGGCACTGGATCAATATGTTAGTCCCAAAAAATAGTATAAAAAGTTGCCAATAGTATATAAAGTTGAATAATATTGGCATGGAACAATCAAAAATTATAGATACGACGAAGACGTATCAGTGGCTCAAGATAAAAAATATGGAGGTGGTGAATCATCGTTATCGTGTAACAACAACAGTAGTAGTCGTGAGGGCTACGGTGGCCGTGGTCGCGGTCGCGGCCGGCAAGGCAACTGCGGTCCTGGCCGTGGCAGAGGAGGCCGTGGTCACAGGACAAATAGGTTCCGCGACAAGAGCAATATTGAGTGCTTCAACTGTGGTATTTTCGGACACTACTCTTCTGAGTGTCGTAAACCACGTCGTGCTCGTGGCGAGGAAGTGCACCTCGCACAGGCTCAAGATGACGAGCCTGCTTTGCTCCTGTCGGCATGCGTGGAGGAGGTGTCTGACATGGTCATGCTGAATGAAGACAAGGTGATTCCCGCGGTAGGGTCTATGGATAACAGTGCCAAGTGGTACCTCGACACAGGAGCTAGTAACCACATGACGAGACGCATGGAGGTGTTCAACGAGTTTGACACTTCAGTGCGAGGTACTGCCCGGTTCGGCGACGACTCCAACGTGGCGATATGTGGGCGCGGAACTATATTATTTGAGTGCCAAACTAGGGAGCATCGTGTCCCCACCAACGTATATTACATCCCGAGTATGAGAAGCAACATATTGAGCCTTGGCCAGCTGGATGAGAATGGTTGCAGAATGGTTCTTGAGGATGGATTCATGTACATCTACGACCGCCACGGCAAGATATTGGCTAAAGTGAAGCGGACAAGGAACAGGTTATACGTACTCAACCTGAACCTGACACAGCCTGTGTTTCTTTTGGCATGCATGAAGGAAGATGCATGGCTATGGCATGGACGTTTTGGGCATCGCAATTTTCAAGCTCTACATAACTTAGCACACCACGGAATGGTCGAAGGTATGCCCCTCATTCAACATGTTAATTAGATTTGTGATGGATGCATCATTGGCAAGCAACGAAGTGCGCCGTTTCCGGCGGCAGCATCCTACCGAGCAGACAGACCGCTGCAACTTGTGCATGGAGATTTATGCGGCCCAATAACGCCAGCAACACCAGGAGGTAAAAAATATTTCTTATTGGTTGTTGATGATCATAGTAGATATATATGGGTTGCTTTTCTCAAAAACAAAGACGAAGCTTTTGCTGCATTCAAGAAGATAAAAGTTGGTGCCGAAGTGGAGGCGAACGCTAAGCTGAAGGCGTTCCGCACTGACCGAGGAGGAGAATTTACCTCTCATGAGTTTCACGAGTATTGTGACAACTTGGGCATCAAGAGGTTCCTCACAGCGCCATATTCCCCACAACAGAATGGTGTGGTGGAGCGACGAAATCAGACGTTGGTTTCCATGGCAAGAAGCTTGTTGAAAAGCATGGGAATGCCCGGAAGCTTTTGGGGATAAGCCGTGTCAACAGCGGTTTATCTACTAAACCGTTCACCAACAAAGAGCGTCGTCGGCTAGACACCATATGAAGCTTTCTACGGTAAGAAACCGAGTGTGCGACATCTTCACATCTTTGGCTGTATTGGGCAAGTCAAGGTGGTGCAACCACATGTGAAGAAGCTCGCTGATCGCAGCATGCCAATGGTGTTCATCAGTTATGCGGCTGGTACAAAGGCATATTGTATGTATGATCCGGTGCTAAAAAGGCTGCATGTCTCAAGAGATGTGGTGTTTGAAGAAAACAAACCATGGACATGGGAGTCCATGTCAGGTGAAGATTCAAATAATCTTGGTGATGAATTTATAGTATATTATCCACCTCACATTGATGCAGGAAATAACATGGTGCCGCAAGGTACAACGAGCGACTACGATAGTTCTCCTAGCTCCCCGAGCGGGGCAAGTACTAGTCGTACAGGAGTTATACCAAACACACCAACAACAACAACCGGTGGTACAAGTGATGAGGTTAGCACACCTTCTGGTGTCACGGAGAGCGGTGTGGCATACTACACGTCTACACCACCAAAGCGTGTCCGTCCCCTTTTGGACGTGTACAACGAGTCAACAGAGGTTAGGGACAATTATTCTGGTCTCTGTTTAATAGCTATGGAAGAACCAACAAATTTTGAGGAGGCCAACAAGCATGCATGTTGGAGGCGTGCAATGGAAGAAGAGCTTGGTTCCATTGAGAGGAATGGGACTTGGGAACTTGTTAATCTACCACCTGGACAAATACCCATAGGTTTGAAATGGGTATTAAAAGTAAAGAAAAATTCACAGGGTGCTATTATCAAGTACAAAGCACGCCTAGTTGCTAAAGGCTATGTGCAAAGGCAAGGAGTTGATTGTGATGAAGTTTTTGCACCGATTGCACGAATCGAAACAGTGCGACTTCTGATAGCTTTGGCAGCTCAAGAAGGATGGGAGGTGCATCACATGGATGTAAAGTCTGCTTTCCTTAATGGCGACTTGGAGGAAGATATATATGTGATGCAAACCACCCGGTCATGAACAAGAAGGTAACGAGGACAAGGTTATAAAGCTCAAGAAAGCATTATATGGGCTTCATCAAGCACCAAGAGCATGGTATGCCAAACTTGATAAAAGCCTAGTGCCACTCGGGTTTGAGAGAAGCCCCGTTGAGCATGAGTGGCCTCGGATTATTAAGATATTATTTGGGGACTGAAGTACAACAGAAAGATGAAGAAATTCTCTTGTGTCAATCATCTTATGCATCAAAAATATTGGAGCGGTGTGGGATTGCTAATTACAACCTGTCCCAGACACCGATGGAAGCGAGACAGAAATTGAGTAAATCAAGCAAGAGTCCTCTGGTTGATAAGACGGACTACCGCAGTATTGTTGGAAGTCTTCGACATTTGGTAAATACTAGACCGGACATAGCATATGCGGTTGGAATTGTAAGTCGCTACATGGAAACACCAACCGAAGAGCATATGGCTGCAGTGAAGCAAATCTTGAGGTATATCCAGGGTACAATTAATTTTGGATGTCGTTATGTGAGAAAGGGCTTTGAAAAATCTAGTCTCGTGGGCTATAGTAATAGCGACATGGCTGGAGATGTTGATGCCCGGAAGAGTACTACTGGCACTATATTTTTTCTTGGTCCAAATTTGGTAACCAGGGCATCCCAGAAACAAAAGACGATAGTATCATCGTCATGTGAGGCGGAGTATATTGCTGCTACTACAGCAGCTTGTCAAGGCATCTGGCATGGATGCTTGCTGAATGAATTGAAAATGCGATCAGATAACAAGGTTACACTGAGAGTGGACAACAAATCAGCAAGTGCATTATGCAAGAATCCAGTTTATCACGACAGGAGCAAGCACATCGATACAAGATACCACTTCATACGTGAGTGCGTAGAAGATGGTAAAATCGAGATGGAGTACGTTGCAACCAACGATGAACTTGCGGATATTCTCACTAAACTGCTCGGTAGACTGAAGTTCTTGGAAATGAGAGATCAAATCGGCATACAAAATCTCAAGGAGCAACAAGATTAGGGGGTGAATGTTACAGTTAATCTTGTGCTCCCAAAATATCAGACTTGCATGCCGGTTGAGAATATCATGTCAGCAAGGCTGTTGTATCTTACTAGCTAAGGAATGAGGATATAAGAGCTAGCTGTCTTACTAGAAATCTCTAGTGAGGTGAGGTGTGTGGTGAGCTGTAGTAGTAGTCTCTAGTCAAGTGTTAGCTGGCTGTACTACATAGTTTACGTGTGATGTGAGCTGTACAAGTAGCTAGTAAGATCTAGTAGATATTTATCTACCTCAGTCAGTTTGTAGCACTATAAAAAGAGCTGCACCCCCATCATTGTTATAAACGTGAAACAGTTTGAGGGAAGACGCCTCTCAAGGGGCGATCAGCTCATATATTTATAAGAGAGTTATAAGTCTTGGAGACCAAAAAATAAACGCTATACGCGTATATGTACAACCGTATGCAAATAGAATACGCGAGATTAGCTATACAAAGTTGTACGTTAACATCCTTCCGCAGTTTGTGCGTCGGTCGAACGCATAAACTGTACCGAAAGTCCAAGAAGAGCTGAGCCGGGAAGCCCATCGTCATGATATCGGCAAACTACTATGAGGGTGGCACATGAAGAACCCGAATCTGACCGAGAGACACCTTCTCGTGGAAGAAGTGGATTTCGATCTCGATGTGCTTCGTGCGTCGATGCTGGACCGGATTACATGCCATGTAAACAACACTGACGTTATCACAGAAGACAACTGTGGCGGACGGAAGAGGACGATGAAGCTCAAGGAGAAGTTGGCGAAGCCAGCAGCACTCAGCCACGACATGTGGCACGGCTCTATACTCGGCCTCGGCACTGGAGTGAGGCACCATGACCTGGCGTTTGGAGGACCAAGACACCAGGTTGTCACCAATGTAGACATAGTAGCCAGAGGTAGAGCGTTGGGTGTCGGGGCAGCCGGCCCAATCCACGTCAGAGTAGGCAGTGAGCGAGGCGGCCGATGTGGAGTGGAGCTGTTGACCAAGGTCGAGGGTGCCACGAACATAGCGAAGAATCCACTTGACGAGGTTGAGATGCAGTTCCTGGGGAGCATGCATGTAGAGGCACGCTTGCTGGACAACATGTGCAATGTCGGGGCGAGTGAGCGTCAAGTACTGAAGGGCCCAGGCAAAACTCCGGTACTCCGTGGCATCAGTGACGAGGGGACCCTCGTCAGCGGAGAGCTTGCAACGGGTGTCAATGGGCATGACACACGGGTTGCAATCCATCGTGCCAGCATGTTGAAGAAGGTCGATGGCATACTGGCGCTGCGAGAGAAGCATCCCGGAAGCAGACCGAGAGACCGAGATCCCGAGGAAGTAAGTCAAGTCCCCGAGATCGGTGATGGAGAACTCCCGGTGAAGATGGTCAGTGATGTGCTGGAGAAGCTCGGTGCTGGACGCGGTGAGGATGATGTCGTCCATGTAGAGAAGCAGGTAGGTCATCGCAGAGCCACGCCGAAGCATGAACAGAGACACGTCGCTCTGGGAAGCCACAAAGCCCAGTCGATGAGCGTGATGAGCTAACCACTGGTACCATGCACGGGGTGCCTGCTTGAGTCCATAGAGGGACTTGTGGAGCAGGCAGACATGGTGACAGGACGTGTAAGGTCAATGAAGCCGGGCGGCTGCTCACAGTGAACCACCTCGTCGAGATCGCCATGGAGAAAGGCGTTCTTGACGTTCAACTGATGAACCGGCCAAGCATGTGAGACGGTGATGCTGAGCACAACGCGGATCGTGGCCGGCTTGATGACGGGACTGAGAGTCTCGTCGTAGTCAATGCCAGGCTACTGCGAGAATCTAGGGACCACCCACCGTGCCTTGTACCGAGCAAGAGCACCGTCAGCACCGAACTTGAGCTTGAAGATCCACTTCCCTAAAACAATGTTAGCACCAACCGGTCTAGGAACAAGATTCCAGGTGCGGTTCTGAAGGATAGCATCATACTCCTTGGTCATGGCAGCACGCCAAAAAGGATCCTGGAGAGCAGAGCGATATGTTTTGGGAATTGGAGAGATATTGGAGTGTTCAGCCGAAAGATTAAGTTTATCAATGGGATGAAAAATACCACGCTTGGCGCGAGTGAGCATGGTGTGAGTGTTGGTGGAGGAAGCGGTGCTGCTGCGAGAGCGACGAGGAGGGGGAGGGGGTGGTGGTGGTTGTGGAGAAGTAGAATGGGTGGGAGACGCAGACGGGGGCGGCGCGGGTGAGGCGGGCGGTGTGGCGGTCAACGTCGGGGTGGAAGGCCCCGAGCCATGCATGGCAGGCTGGGCCGAGGAGGCTGGCGCCATGTTGGGCTGGCCTGCGAGAGGCGCGACGACCGCGGGAGCCGGCTGCATGGCAACCAAGTATAGGAGAAAATCGAGATCGTCCGGAGACTGAGTGGTGCGAGTGGTGGCGAATGGAAAGGTGTGTTCGTCAAAAACGACATGTTGCGAGATGATGATGCGGCGTGACGTTAAGTCGAGGCATTGATAGCCCTGATGTGATGCAGGATACCCAAGAAAGACGCATGCGGTGGAGCGAGGGGCGAGTTTGTGAGGTGCTGTGGCGGACTGGTTAGGGTAGCATAGGCACTCGAAGAGATGGAGGTCGGAGAAGGAGGACGGTTTTTGGTAGAGGAGGGTATACGGAATCCGGAAGTCCAAGGCTTGGCTTGGACGGTGATTAAGCAGGAAGGTTGTGACGGCAAGGGCCTCGGCCCAGTACGCAGGACGCATATAAGCTTGGAACATCAAGGTGCGAGTAATGTCGTTGAGCGTGCGAAGTCGCATTCGGCCTTGCCGTTTTGAGGGGAGGTGTACGGGCAAGACATGCGGAGGTGTATGCCGTTGCGTGCAAGAAACTAGATGAAGGTAGAGTTAACAAACTCGGTAGCATTGTCGGTCTGGAAGGACATGACGGGGAGGTTGAATTGTATGTGTGCACAGGCGACAAAGTTGACGAGAATATCACATGTGTCGGATTTCCGGTGAAGGGGAAACATCCACATAAAATGAGTAAAATCATCAACAATGACAAGGTAATATTTGAAACCAGAATTACTAGCAACAGGTGATGTCCATAAATCGCAATGAAGTAATTGGAATGGAACAACACAAATTGTTGATGATCTAGAAAAGGTAAACGCACGTGCTTGCCAAGTTGACATGCATGACACACTTGAGTACTTTTATTACATGGAATAGCAAATTCTGAATATAAATGTGACATAGAGTCATGACCGAGATGTCCTAAGCGACGATGCCAGAGCTCCAATGCGGTGGTGGTGGCGACGAGTCCAAATGGAGATATGGTGGGGTTGGTGTTGGCGTTGAACTTGTAGAGCGGTCCAGGGCTACTGCAGCGAATGATCTCGCGCCGAGTGTGTAGATCCTTAATAGAAAAACCACATGGGTCATATTCGACAGAAACAAAAATATCGATGGTAAATTTACGAGTGGAAAGGAGATTTTTGATAATATCTGGAACAACAAGAACATTGTTGAGGTAAAAGGTGTGGCTAGGTGTGTGGAGAGTGACGTGGCCGGTGGCGGTGATAGGGAGGGGAACACCATTGCCGACAGTGACTCGAAGAGAGGGAGGAGGATGGGAGGAAGTGGAGAGTATACCAGGGTTGGAGACCATGTGCGAGGTGGCGCCGGAATCCATCACCCATTCGCCCTGCATGGAGGAGCCGGCTGCAGAGGGCCCGGCGGTGGCTGATACGTCTCCAACGTATCTATAATTTTTGATTGTTCCATGCTATTATATTACCTGTTTTGGATGTTTATGGGCTTTATTTTACACATTTATATCATTTTTGGGACTAACCTACTAACCGGAGGCCTAGCCCGTATTGCTGTTTTTTTGCCTATTTCAGTATTTTGAAGAAAAGGAATATCAAACGGAGTCCAAACGGAATGAAACCTTCAGGAGCGTGATTTTTGGAACAAACGTGATCCAGAGGACTTGGAGTGCAACCCAAGAAGCATCCTAGGCGGCCACGAGGGTGGAGGGCGCGCCCACCCCTACAGGGTGCGCCCCCCTATCTCGTGGGCCCCTCGGGTGGCCACCGACGTACTTCTTCCTCCTATATATAGCTACGTACCCCGAAAACATCCAGGGAGCCACCGAAGAAATATTTCCGCCACCATAACCTTTTGTATCCACGAGATCCCATCTTGGAGCCTTCGCCGGCGCTTGGCCGGAGGGGGAATCGACCACAGAGGGCTTCTACATAAACACCATAGCCCTTCCGATGAGTTGTGAGTAGTTTACCATAGACCTTCGGATCCATAGTTATTAGCTAGTTGGCTTCTTCTCTCTTTTTTGGATATAAATACAATGTTCTGCCCCTCTCTTGTGGAGATCTATTCGATGTAAACTCTTTTTGCGGTGTGTTTGTTGAGATCCGATGAATTGTGGGTTTATGATCAGGTTTATCTATGAGAAATATTTGAATCTTCTCTGAATTCTTTTATGTATGATTGAGTTATCTTTGCAAGTCTCTTCGAATTATCAGTTTGGTTTGGCCTACTAGATTGATCTTTCTTGCCAGGGGAGAAGTGCTTAGCTTTGGGTTCGATCTTGCGGTGTCCTTACCAAGTGACAGAAAGGGTTGCAAGGCACGTATTGTATTGTTGCCATCGAGGATAAAAAGATGGGTTTTTTTTATCATATTGCTTGAGTTTATCCCTCCACATCATGTCATCTTTCGTAATGCGTTACTCTGTTCTTATGAAGACTACAAAAATAAGACACATTCGTGATATTTTGGGCCGAATGAATTTTTTTTCTGTCATACATATGACACTTCTATGACGATAATTTTGACAAAACCAGGTATCATCAAAGATGTGGTGGGCTCCTACTTCTATGATAAAAAATCATGACAGAAAATGGGCTTTTCATCCTGGGCGGGCCGGAGACGCAGCTGCATGACATTCTTTGGGGCGTCCATGACGGAAAAAACCGTGGTAGAAGCAAGGGCGAGGAAAATTTCGGGGAGTTCCCGGTTACGGTGGGTGGTCGGGGCCGAGTGATGCGCGTTTCTCTCGTACACATACACGCATGTGTGCGAGGCGTTGGCTCTAACTGAACCCTAGCAAGGCGTTGGGCTCTAACTGAAACCGAGCGATTGCACTGCAGGCTACGCGTTACTAAACCCGAGCGATCGATTCCTTCGCTACTGCTGCTAACTGAAGCCGATCGATGCTGCCTCTCTAGATCAACAGTGAGTGTTGCGGGGGTGTTTGGATGAACAGTGAGCGGTGGGAGTGGATGAACAGGACCCGTGGTGTTGCCTCTGGATGAACAGGACCCCATCGATCGAGTCGGTTGGGGCTGGATGAACAGGACCCCGTGGAGGGCTGGATGAACAGTAGACGGTGGAGGGGTGGATGAACAGTAGTCCGTGGAGGGGTGGTTGAATAGGAGCCCGTGGAGAGGGGTGGTTGAACAGTAGCCGATGGAGTAGCGCGCGGTGGAGGCTAGATGAACAGGAGCCCATGGATGAACAGTCGCAGGTGGAGGCTGGAGGAGGTCGACGGTGGATGAACAATAGCCCGCGGAGGCTGGAGGAGGTCGACGGTGGAGATGAACAGTATCCCGTGGAGTCCCATTTTTGCGGTACGCCACACCCCTCCCGATGAACAGGACCCCCGTTTCGACCGTAGCGCTCCAACACAAGTCCGTTTCGTCCGTTTTGTAGTACGCCACACCCCTCCCGATTAACAGGACCCTCGTTTCGACCGTAGGAGGTCTATTTCCTCTGTTTTGCGGTACGCCACACCCCTCCCGATCAACAGGACCCCCGTTTCGACTGTAGGAGGTCTGTTTCCTCCGTTTTGCGGTATGCCAGACCCCTCTCGATGAACAGGATCCCGTTTCGAACGTGGCCGGTCGAACACAAGGCCATTTCCTCCGTTCTGCGGTACGCCAGGCCTCGTTTCCATCGCCTGTTCCGTCCAAGCCCTCCCGATGAACACGAACACGCATTCCATTCCGACCCAGCCGGTTGGCTCCCCATGAACACGACGACGACGTTGTTTCTCCGTTCCGACCCAGCCAATGTACATGAGCCCTGGCCGTATGTATATACGCGCGAGTAGGCGTTCGAGACCCCACCTGTATGTACACATACGTGGCCGTATTTTCTTTCTTGCACCCTGGCCGTTGTACGTACGTGTACATGCTATCTGCACGCCTCTACTATGACATGTGCGCGCCTCTACATCGACCCGTACATATGTACGTACACGTTCGCGACCAGAATGACAACGCTACGTACGCTTCGACTAGGTGGGTCTCGACTGTCAGGCATTTCCTTTCCTGCGAAGATATAGCTGGTGGGTCCTAGCAGTCAAGGGGCGAATCGTTTTTTTTTCGGACGCACTTCCTTCCGTGCGAAGGTGTAGCTGGTGGGTCCCAGCAGTCTGGGGGGAAACTTTTTTTTTCGCGAAATACGGTGGCCCGTCCGGTGGGTCCCCGCTGTCAGGTGGAGGAATAATTATTTTGCGCGTAATAAGGAGGCACTTCCTTGCGGCCGCCGTGGACCCAGCTGTCAGCCTCTCCACGTACAGTCCATGTCCGATGGAAGCCGTTCCTTGACCACGTTGACCACGCTGCACCGAGAGCACCAGGGCGGTGGATGATGACGTGGAGCCGGGGAAGGCGCGGCAGTGGTTGCCCACACGTAGAGGAGTACGAGTGTTCACTGGTTCGCTGCGGTGTGAGGCTGCCGTCGCCGTTGAATAACAGTTAACAGGTGGTGTGGGTGAGTAGAGGGATGGCCTGGCCAGCGGTGGGAGTAGTAGGGGCGGTGAGGCCTCCGCCGCATCGCAGCCGGCCATGGGAGGCAGGAGCACGAGGCACGACCGGCGCTGGTTTGGGCGGCTGGAGCAAGAAGACCAGAGGTTGAAGAAGCACTACGGCAGTTGGATGGACATCGTACGGTCACTGGAGCTAGAATCGTGCATATTGACTAAGTTGACAAAGCTCTCCATCCCCGTCAACTTAGTAGGCCCACAAGTCAGCCTGCCACAATACTGGGTCCCAGCTAACAGGGGGAGTATTCATTTTTTTGTGAGTAATAAGGAGGCACTTGCTTGCGTGCGAAGATATAGCTGGTGGGTCCAAGCTATCAACGGCGGTAATGTTTTTTTCGCAAAATACAGAGGCCCCTTCGGTGGGTCCCTGATGTCAGGTGGAGAAATCATTATTTTGCACGTAATAAGGAGGCATTTCCTTGCGTGCGGCCGTGGACCCAGCTGTCGGCCTCTCCGTGTATAGTCCACTTCAGATGCATGTCGGTCGTTGACCACGTTGACCAGGCCGCGCCGAGAGCACCAGGGCGGTGGACGACGGCGAGGCCTAGGAAGGGAACGACACGGAGGCAGGGAAGACACGGGAGTTGTTTCCCACGCGGAGGGGAGTACGACTGTATGAGGGTTTACTGGTTTGTCTGCCATCGCCGGAGAATAACAGCAGGTGTGGGTGAGTAGAGGGATGGCTAGGCTAGCGATGGGAGTACAATGGGGGCAGTGAGGCCTGCGCGGCAGCACAGCCGGCCGTGAGGAGGAGGGAGCAGGCAGTCTCGCCGGCGCTTGTTTGAGCGGCTGGAGCAGAAAGAGGAGAGATTGAAGAAGCACGACGGCCGTTGGATGGACATCCAACAGTCACTGCTTGTGCATTAACCTTTTTTTAGGAAAACCTCAAATCTGTGGAAAACAACATAAAACCCATCTGCCATTATTTTTAATAATTTACAGCCCATTTGCTAATTCTTAAGGTTTTTTTGGAGCCCATATTCTTTTTGTTAGCATTACAGCCCATATTGTGGCCACGGTTAAAAATTATACAAATTTTTGCATATTTCGGTGCGGTCCAAACTGTTTTAATCCCGAAATTTCGACTCACATTCAAACTGATTTTAAAAATAAATGTATATCAATATAAAAATCCAACAAATTCTCCACGCATAAAAATAATGTAATTTAAAATCTTGAAATGAAAAAAAGATATTTGAAACTAATTGCCGGTTTGATGTGTTTTAAAAATATACAACCCATTTCTCATTATTGATGGGCCATTTTCTCGGCCAGCCGGATGAAAGCTCTCCTTGTCTTGAAAGATCTGCAGCCCAACAGGCCTGACAAAGCGACTTACTTGGCACATCACAAAAAACTAGGCTGTGGCCATGGACCCAGCTGTCAGCCTCTCCACATACAATACTCTTCCGATGGAATGTCATTGACCACATTGACCACGCCGCGCCGAGAGCACCAAGGCAGTGGACGACGGCGAGGCCTAGGAAGGGGACGACGCGGAGCCGGGGAAAACGCGGCAGTGGATGACCACGCGGAGAGGAGTATGAAGGTTCACTGGTTCGGCTGCGGTGTGAGGCTGCCGTCGCCGCGGGGCCTTGCTAGCGGTGGGAGTAGTAGGGGGCGATGAGGCCTCAACGGCAGCACAGCCGGCCACTGGAGGTAGGAGCAAGCGGTCTCCCCGGCGCTGGTTTGGGCGGCTGGTGCAAGAAAAGCAGCGATTGAAGAAGCAGTAGGACCGTTCGATTCAAATCCAACAGTAACTGCTGCTAGAATCGTTTGTTGACTAAGTTGACAAGCCCTGCGTACGCGTCAACTTAGTAGGCCCACAGGTTAGCCTCCCAATCGGTGCGCTCCAGATGTCAGTGGGAGGAATCATTTTTTCTCGTAATAAGGAGGCAGTTGATTGCATGTGCCAGGGGAAGCCTACGCGGCATCACAGCGGGCCACAAGAGGAGGGAGCAGGCAGTCCCGCCGGCGCTAGTTTAGGCGGCTGGAGCAGGAAGATCAGAGATTGAAGAAGCACGTCGGCCGTTGGATGGACATCCAACAGTCACTGCTGCTAGAATCGTGTGTTCACTGACAAAGCCTTGCGTAAACAAGTCAGCCTCGAAATATGTGGCGTGTACAACCATTTGCTATTATTTTTATAACTTTTACTCATTTTCTAATTCATATGGAATTTATTGTAGCCCGTTTTCCATTTTTAGAATTGCTGGCCATTTTCTGGTCAGTACCAGGGTCAAAAATTTAACTAAATATGTGGGAAATTTTGAAAATTCGCAAATTTTTGCTGAGGAACAAAATATTCTTAATCCAAAAATTAATAGCCATACTAAAACAAATTTAAAAATAAATTAGTACTATGTCATGTTAAATCCAATGAAATACGTATAAGATATCAGTGAAGAACAAAAACAAAAAAGAAACTAATATCCCATTTGCTATAATTTTTTTGGAATTTTCAACCCTTTTTGATATTACTTTTAGCAGACATTGACCACACTCTTCGGCGAGGCCGGAATGCATCCCTCCTCATCTTGAAAGATTTGCAACCCAGTAATTCGGAGAAAACAAATAGGCCTAGCTTGGATATTCTTCATAAAGAAATACTGGGCTACCTATTTTCCCAAAGAACTGATGCATGAGCATTTAGCTTTATTTATTTATTTACTTATTTATGTTTAGGGGACCATGAGCATGTACCTGGGCCGGATTCATGTGAGAGCCTCCCTTCCAGTTAATTATGGGCTTCTCTATTGGGCCTTCATCAGTGGGCTGCATGTTATCAACAAGTGGAAAATGTGTTCCGTACTAAAAATAGTATGAGCTACGTACGGTACGGGGTACTAAAGGGTCGAACCGTGCAACGACTTCCAAAACATTGTGTTTGTTGTTCTAACAACACATTATTCAACCAACAGACGAAATATACTACTGATTGCACATTGAAAATAGCAGCAACAGCAGCAACCAGGGCTGGGTTGCAACAAAAGCAGTAAGCAGGCCAGAAGAGTGAAGATGCATCTCTCTCTTCCAAACCAAACATCAGCCATCATTACAAAAGGGCTACCGAAAAAGAACAAGTGTATGCATCAAACTAAATAAAGATCCTACTACACCAAGTGTACGCATCTAACTAACGGGCTCAGTTAGACGTTACTATTTATTAAGCTGTGGAGATTGGCTGACGGCTTGAACTAGATGGGTGCCTGACGGGGGAAACTCTAGCCAGCAGGTCGAAGTCTAATACTTGCGACCCTCTCTCCTACTTTGGGCTGCAGAGCGTGGCGGCACATATCAAGGTATGGTGCACGCAGAGATGCATGGTACGCTGTGCACACACAGTTTTGCCTGATGAACGAAACCGCGCTGCCATCATGATCCTTGTTGTTGGTTATCTCCTGGTTAATCAGATAATTCAGTCCGACAAACAGAGAGCCTGTACCAAGGCTACTTAGCAGCCTCCAGTGAAAAATTCCTGAAGGCCCAGAGAAGATGGGATCCTGCTCAAAGACCTTGCATTGACTGTGATTGTATTCCGCGAAACAACACGTCCGGTACGTGCGAAAGATCATCAATCTTTCGCCGTCTTCTGATCGAGCCAGGAATCACCTGCAACTGCCATGCCGCTTTTCTTTGAAAGGTTCTAGGATTAGGAACGGCAGGGACACCAGACGGCCTATAGCATCATATCAAGTTGGAGTCAAATAAAAAAGGGCTCTTGATTTAGTCAATCTTAAGAACAACATGTTATGAGCATGAATATTTTTTTAGTAAATGTTGATAGTAATATAAGCAAGCCATCATGATATCATAGGAAAGTAACATACTGCTGTAAGAGCCATTTGTAGCGATGACTGGAGTAGGCTAGCAATACGTCCAACCATAGAAGGAGTCGACAGCGTAAATGAAGCCCTTGTGTTCAATGGCATCAGAGAACCATGGAGGATGTATGATCCTGTGATGGATGTGCAGATTTATCCACTTACTGCAGTGACCTGTCAGATAGGCGAGACCGCGGTTGAAGAGCGCAATTAGCCTGCAGTCTTTATAATTCGCAGATCTTGTGGGCACTTGGCAGATTACAACCTTGAGCAAATCAAACTTGGTATCATGTTGGCTACTATAAGATTCTGAGTATTCTGGGCCGCGGTGCTAAAGCAGTGCAGTGTTAATCGAAGGAAGGGGGATCAATCACCGGGTGTAGACCTCCACGAGCATCCAGCTACCGCGATCATCGACGAGCACCATCCAAGACGTGTTCATGTCGACTCAGTACATACCGTTAATGTAGCTAAGGCTGACGGGGATCGGATTGCAGTCAAGGGGGTTGAAGCTCGCCACCCTACGATCGTTATGCTGCGTGACACACCGTTTCTGAAGATCAGGCAGCATCAGCAAGCAAGGAGCTGGCTTAAAAAGCTCCGGCCTGAGGGCTTTGAGTAAACGGTACAGCCCCGACGAGCACGCGGCGAGCGGCATGATACTGAGATTGTCCACATGTGAAACAATGAGCTTGATTACCTCTGTGGGGAGAAAATTCTAGCCACTCTTTCGGAGGACGTTGCTCGGTTCTGCCATTGTTAGTGCTTGGGTTTCGGACGAGGGGGGGGGGAGGCGCCTTAGCAGGGATGGAAGATTGGACGAGATTATGTGCGGACAAAGATGGAGAAGCGAATATGTGCTGCGGGAAGTGGACAGGTGATGATGACTACAGCATGCCGCTTGACTTACGAGACACATACCAGCAGCGTAGGGTCATATCGATGCCAGACAACTTGCTTGAGTAGAGTAGTAGAGTAGGACTCTGCTCTACTACTAGCACCGGAGGAGTAGTATATTCTAATCTAAAATAGTTACAAACTTCAATGCTCGAGCGTGGAACAACTACGAACCATGCTCAAAGACTGTGTCTACATGGTGTTTGGACTTATATGCAAAAAAATAGCAAGATGCCCATGCATTGCACGACACACCATCATCACCAACTCGGTTTTTCTCTACTCCTACTCCTATAAAGGACTCAGTTGGTGATGATGGAGGCGAGGAGGCGTGTTCAGCCGGGCGTGCAGCGAACGGCGCATCACTATTCGATTTGTTATAAAAAACAAAGAAGAGTAGTAGAGATAGAAACTTAAGGGAGGAGCACGAGGTTGTTGGAGATAAGGATGAGCGAGGCAAGGCCTTATCTGTAAATGTGGAGAGAGGTGCGGGTATCTTTTGTAAAATTGTCATAGTTGGCTTTCTATTCGTCAGATATAGATCGGATGGTCTATATTACAAGATGGCAGGTATACCATCATCACCAACTCTGCTTTTTATAAGAGTAGTAAAAAACAGAGTTGGTGATGATGGTGTGTCTGCCATCCTGCAATATAAGCCATCCGATTTATATCTGGCGGATAAGAAGGAAAAATGGAAATTTTGCAAAAAGATACCCATAGCCACTCAACATTTGCAAATAAGGCCTTCCCTCGTTCATCCTTTTCTCCCACAAGATAAACTACTCATACAAATGCATCTTGATGTTCCGTGCAACGCATGGGCATCTTGTTAGTAGATAGATAGAGACTAGGGAGTACTAGTAAGGACACCATCTACTGCTTCGTGTGCTACTCCTATGCTCCATTCTGCGGCCGCAACGTCCCCTACAGCCACTCCCTCCTGCGCTCCATTCGGCGGGCGCTGTTGACATTTGGGAAGCGCACTCTCGCGACTGCTGGCAGCCACGACTTCACCGATGATGACTTCTTCCCTGACCTCGGCAACCTCTTCCAAAACGACATGGGCGACAACCTCAACGCCAACGGTGCTGCTCCCATTGCACCATATGTGTTTCTCCTTCCTGTTCGAAGTTGTGGTAGAATTCATGTTTCTACTATGTATCCTACTGCTATGCTAGTACACATGATTAGTTTCATCTCTGTTATAGCCGTCATGATTTATTTTATGCTTATTCGGATTAAATCTCGTAGTAAATTGCTCATATATTCAACTGGCGCAACGTCCCCTACAGCCACTCCCGTTTCATGGACGGCCTGGTAGATGCCTCCAAGGAGCCCTTTGTCTACTGCTATGAGTGCCCGATGCCGTTTTGGGGCTCGCCGGGGAACATGGTGCATCACCTCACGGATGTGTGCAGCGGTCACTACTGGCCCTTGGCGTAGAACATCAAGTACGAGACGTGCTACCCGTTCACCATGCCGGAGTCGCTGGAGGATCACCGCCGCCTGCTAGTCTTGGAGGAGGACGGCATCATCTTCCTCTTGATCGTGGGCCCCGGCGAGGCCCGTGCAGGCCGCCGCCCCGTCTCTGTAGTGTGCGTCAGAGGCGATGCCGCTGACGCTGACACTGACACGAGGCCGATGTACGGGTGCCTGGTCAGTGTTACTACCCCCCCGGGTCACGTTGGCGGCGACACCGGCCTCATCAAACGGACTTGGACTCTGGGGAGCTGGGACTGTCCCACCAATGTGGACTTGGAAAACCCATGGCATCCTTTACCCGCCGACGCGGTGCACGGGGACTTCAAGAAGGTTCACCTGGACATACGCATTATCAAGTTAAATGTTGACCATTAGTCTTCGCTCAATGTAATCCGCTGTCTAAGCATGTGGAGACTGCCATGCAGGATCTTGCTCTATTGGAGTATCGCGCATGAATAAAAGTGTATCCGTTTATGGTTTATTCTAGAATCTTCCATGTATGAATTTTTACAGACCCAACCACTCCCAGTAATAAGTGGCCTGGTAAAATAAACGGACAAGCAACCATCACATCCCTCTGTCTTTTTTGCATTTCATCTCTCTGCATTTACTTTCTCCGGTTCATCTCGCACAAAAGATCCGTAGCTACTACTCCTAGGGCCAGTTCTTTTGGCGGCTTCCCCAGCTTTTCCCATAAGACAACTCAGAGTGGAGAGTAACAATAAGGCGCCTCGCTCATTTATTTGGGTTTCTAAACTACTACTCCGTCCTGGTTTATTCCTCAGCACTGTAATTTGTGCTAAATTTTGACCAAAGATTTAACTGATAAAATGTTACTCCCTCCGTCTAGGTGTGTAAGTCATCTTACAAAAACCAAATAATGGCAAAACACTTAGGCGTGGTGCATTAACTTCTACCTCATTTCTTGTTTCTTGAAATATAAACCAATAAGAGATAAAGAGCGTGCATGCTTTTAATGACTTGAGATATGAAACACGACATGCAGTGGTTAGTTCATTGCATGCAATCTATCTATCTATCTATCTATCTATCTATCTATACCTATACTAATTTGTGACTCCCTAAAAATTCCCACGTTAATCAGTAATTATGAACCGTTAATCAAGTGGGACCAAATTATTACGGTGTAGATCTAATATTTATTCTAGAGAAAAAAAATAGGACCAAAACTGATTTTTTTAGAAAAAATAACAGATTTTTTTGCGCCCGCGGGAGGCTCCATGTTTAATCCCAACAATATCTAATCTATATTGAGAAGAAAAAAAAGCTAATTTTGTAGGCCCGCACAAAGCTCCATGGTTTATCTTCTCAGAAAGTTAAAATTATATTCTACCATCTGATCTCATAGGTCTTTCCAATCTAATCGTACTTGCATCCCCTCCAGCAGTCCACGTTTGCCCCCGCTCTCCCGTTTGGTAGGTAGGAATCGCCCCCCTCTCTCTAAACGCATACTTCGACTCAGTTTTCACATAGATTGACATCGATCATGAAGGATGCGTGTGTGCTCTACAGATCCGTAACTCTCCGGAGCTCCATGGTGTTGCAGACTTGCGGGGTTAAAGTAGGCAACGCAGCAGCATGTGTACCGGCGTGTTAGAGAGAAGGCGACGGCCGCCGACGCAACTAAGAGCTTCAGTGCTTTGACAGCCTCCTACGCCCCGCGTCAACAGTTACTTGAAAGAGAAAGGTGCACCACGATCTAAAATCGATTCTCCATTAAATCTTTTCTCTAGATAATTTGAGCTTAACTGTGAGGGATGGGAGAACATGCAGTATCAATCATGTCAGGGAAGGGACAAATTAGTTGTATATGTAATGGAAACTCTCACCCATCTACCATCGGTGTAGCGCCCAGCACTGCAGGAAGGAGGAGATGATGCATACAACAAGAAGGGATCTGTGTGGTCTGTGATGGTAGTGTCACGTAGCATTCAACAGCTAATTCATGTAGAGCGGGACAAATGTAATCCTTTCTATTTGTTTGATTTTTTTACAGAAAAATCTGATAGTAGTAACACCCTGATAGTCGTGTGTCCGATGTAGAGCGGGACAAGTGTAATCCTTTCTGTTTGTTTGATTTTTTTATAGAAAAATCTGATAGTAGTAACACCCTGATAGTCGTGGGTCCATGCATGTTTTGCCCTGAAAACTAGACTGAGTGCAACATTACTACTGCCAATTAATGTAATTAACTTTAGTGTCATCTCCTAGATTTTTCTTTGTCATTATATGAATTCAGTTTCTCTGATCTTCAAAACTGTTTTCTAACTACTGGAATTAGTGAAGCGTGGGAGTTCTGAACATAACAGTATGACATGCTATTGAACCTACGGTGTCTGCAACAAAGTGGGGTAGTAGGATTTTATTACTAGAAGCATAGAAGTATTACGAATATATTGTTGATTTTCAGGCTTGCTCTTGATTCTGTTGTTGGCAAGGGTTCCTTGGTCATGGCTCTGTTGTTTCAGAGGTAATAATTGACAATGCAGATAAGTTAGTTTCTCACCATTATAGCCAGTAGTTGCGCTACTCAAACATTATCTTTTGGTCTTCTCCTTCCTTTAGATCCAATGATATTTTTGTTGCAACGCCAGGCATGGAGCATTATTCTTATTTACAAATAGAAGAGAGTCCAGCATGGCTAATCTAGATAGTACTGTATGTGGTTGTGTGATCTTCTAAATTATATAACATACACTCTTTATTTCTATTGAAGCACTCTATATACTATTTGTGATGTATACTTAATACTTTATTTGATCAAATTTTCCTCATATTTAACTCAAGTATAACATTTAGAGTTTGTCTTCTGAATATCTTCACTACTCTTACAATGGGGGTCAAATTACCATGCTTATGTCCATTCCTTATTGTCCTTTAACATTGTTCAAAACATCTTCAATATAGCTAACACAGATGCTCATACTATTATCTTCAGTAAAGCGTGCTAATTTCTTAGCCTAACATCATTTGTCATCTTCCCTTCTAATAGATTACATATACAAAGCTAAACCGAGAAAAATTGTGCTGAATGCATGCTTATTATTTATCTTCAGTGAACGCTAAATAAAGTACCTTGCTGATATTCTCTAATTGTATAGTCAGACTGATCTTTTCTTGGCTCAGAATGGTCTTTGAATGATTCACTCAAGTATATTGATCTTGGTCGTTCATATATTATTTTTGTTCACAATGGTAAGTAATCATACTCCATGTACTCCAAAATCTCATGCTTTAGACTTAGACCTGCAACATCTCATGACTATTTACCACCTCTTTGCTCCACTAATATATATTTCAACTTTTTTGTACAAATTTATACTATTTGGTTTGTACTTGCTTGTGGCAGATTTATACGTGCTAATTTTTACTGAAGGTCGCCAATCTAAGGTTGATAATAGTAACATAGCTACCAATCATAAATACATTAGTAATTATCCAAGATCCTTGTGAATTATGGAGCAAACTATCATAGCACAGTCATCTTAGTCCAGGATATTGACAAATAAGAGATGTTATCGAGGTTTTAATATTCATGTGCTACTAAGAATAATTAGCCCCTGTATGTGCACGGGTTGAAGATTTTATCATGTGGGCTACGCTCTCCTATCAATTGTTGGAAACGCTCCTGTTCAAGGTACTAACAACCTAGCTAGCCCTTCCAGGCTCTCACCATAGCAAAGCCCAACTGATTGGTCTATGCAGGATTTCCCCGTGCACTAGCCTGAGTCTGACCGCCTTGCCTCCATATGTGTCTCGATTGCATCCGAAGCTCCAATGTCAACCAAGATCATCTTCCAGGTTGATTTTGTTGCAACACTAGTAGTGGTATTTAATGTAGATTGTGTTTCTTATGTTCTAAAACTTTAACAATTTCATGTTTTAATGTAGATTCATTGTTCTTTTCACGTTCTAACCATCAATATGTGGTTGACTTTTTCACTCCAGGGTTTATAACTTTAATTGTGTATTTTCTCCATGTTTCCAGTTGTTTCTTTCAAGGGCGACAAGTTGGTGAAGCTGCCAATGGCTGTCTATAGTAGTCTGCAGGTAACAACAGTTATTTTCCCTGGCTGGCATCATTGTTGGACGGAGGTTGGTGTCTACAACTACTCACGTTTCAGGCAATACACCTTGCCTGCTATCAGAATTTTTTCTAATGTTATGCACATAGTTCACATGGAGCCGTAAAATATATGGCTAAGAACTTATCCACACAAGGGCTCTAATAGAACCTTTTTGGACAGTTGGTGACCAAGTCGGAGCACAACTATGGCAACCATGTCATGCCAAAAAGAACCCACGAGCTATGCACGTCATCAGGGAAGCGTGTTGCCAATACGTTGCCTCATGCATCGGAGGATCATGTTGGACTTGGCCATCTTCTCCGGATTTTTTTTCAATCAGATATTCAGATTATTGGAATACTGAATTTGCATTGCTTACAAGGATTGGACTTCACCTCATTCTATGTATTGTAACTTTGTAAGTTAAGTTATGGTAGAATTATGACGACTATTGTAAACATGTTTGGTTCAAGATTTAACAATATAACCAAAACATATGAAATAGTGAGAAAAGAAATTCGTTGTAGTCTACGCCATACACCTGCGGTGGATGCAATCGGATTCACGTATACCAATCGGATACACAAATAACTAAAACATGTATGGCATGACAATTAATCTCAATCAAATAATAATTTGAGTCAGTTTGTTATTGTTCTGGACATGATTAAGTTTTATTGAGCTCGAGCATGTCTCTTGGAAGATGAATTCCTGGATGTAATGTAAGCCAACTTAAATAGTGTAATAATCCGAGTCAGATTGCTGTTGTCGGTTACTGTACATATGTACGGTGTATCTTTGTATAAGAAGATTCTAAGTTTTTGTAGTTATATGTATGTTAATTTGTAGTCAGTACATATATGGGGCCGTGGATATTGGATATGAAGCATGTGCATGGTCCACTATTAAGTCTTTTTTGTAAATATTGTATTAGTATTTTTTTGTGAATATCGCATTGATTCACAATTCGGTTTGGTCTTTGTATAAGAAGATTCTAAATTTTTTTGTGAATATCGCATTGACTTAAATTAAGAAACAAGACAGCAAATTTTACTTTTATCCATTCGTTAAAATATATATTTCAGCATATTATTTTAGAAAATGACTAATATAATCAAAGTCTACATGTTTACAACTTTTTACATAACCAAAGCTATGCCAAAAGTGCAACTACCAACGCATGTACAGAAGCTGGACGGCATGACTATTCCCTCTCTATGCATGATTTTATATTTTGCGCTGTAGGCTTTGGAGATTAAGATTTTGTATTTTCTATGAGAAAAGGATGAACAAGAGAAGAAGATAACAAAAAAATGGTCTCTGATGTCTGCATCGATGTCTATTATCTTTTGAAAAATAAAAAGTCAAATTAATTTTGTTATTGTTCATTTAGGGATCCTCTCTCATTATCTATATATACGAAATTTCTTATCTTTTCCAGAGACCGGTCGGAATAGGTGAGAGGTGAACAAATAATAAGAAAAATTTACTTTAAATATTGTGAAGGCATTATATGCCATGATCAAAAGTCATTAAGTAATTAAGTAGTTAGATTTCTTATTTAAAGACAAAACAAATTAGTATATGTTTAATTTCATATTCTATGATTTCATATACATTTTTCGTTCTAAGTACAATAAGATATGGCTATTAAACCAAACGGTAAAGCAAGATGAAACCTTTCTAATAAAATTGAAGGACTTTTGAATCTACTTACTCCCATTGAACAAAAACAGTCTCAAAATTGCATTCCGTGTTTTAAAATGTGGGTCAAGTTAAGTAGTAGCTTACGAAACTAGCCCGTGCAAATGCACGGGTTGACGACTAGTACTATTAATTAGCAAATAAATGTAGTAGTGCATGTGACATGCACTAACATTTCATTAGTTAAATTTATGATCAAAATTTAACACAGATTACAATGGGGACAAATAAACCAGGACGGAGGTAGTAGTTATGGGATTACTAATTAGAAGCCTAAAAGAACTGGCCCCTGGTACTCCTACTTGTAGTAGCACTCAACTTGGAATTCCAATCGCACGGCACAACTTGTTAGGCAAAAAAATCGATATAGGGTGTAGGAAGCGGTTTGGGAATTTGCATGCCTTTCCAACCAGTAAGATAATCCATACAAAGTATGACAGAGAAATAACCGCAGAGAAGGAAGCTAAAAGTAAACAATCAAAGGATCATTTTTGCATTTGTTTTGCATTGAATCGTTTCACAAGTTTGAATAGTGTTGTTTTTTTACTTTTACAAAAAAACCGCATCATAATGTTAAAACGTGCATTTGCACGTACATAAGTAATAGTAGTACTCCCTCCGTCTAGGTGTATAAGTCTTCCGTCATTCTTCGTCACGGTGCACAACCAAAGATGACTTATTGACCTGGACGGAGGGAGTAGCACAGTCTGCAAGCATATATCGAGAAAGACGTGTAGAGCGATAGTATATAGTAAAGTTTGTGCTATATGCACGTATACTTGCAAAATGCATACGAATACACAAGGTTTCCAAACTTTCCCTTTTACATACTTAATTAAGGACGATAAAAATTCCTGAACGTTCGGGATTTATTATTTGCATCCCAAAACTAATGAGATCTCCTTACGAAACAAAAATTATACTCCTCCTAAAAGCCACGTCGCTCGCAGGAGCACTTGCGGCGCGCCACGAGTGCCATGGTGCACGGCCGTTTCCCAGCGCACCGACACAACGCCTCTTCCTCAGCCTCGCAACTCGCGAGGTGCTGATTGGCGGCTTGCCAGCGGGCGAGCGCGATCTCACCTGTGGTGATCCGGCGCCAACAGGTACTCCTCCTCGCTGGAAGCGTGCACCCGGTCCACATACCGCCAAGCGTAGATGAGGCGCTTGGGCCCGACTGCATTCAGGGCGTCAGCACGGGCGTCCTCCGCCACCCTCACGGCCCTCGCACGAGCCTTCTGCCAAAGAGCCAATTGCCTGACTCTCTCGGACGCGACATAGGCCTCCCAGGAAGCTTGTTCCGCGGTGCGCTTCTCTTCCTCGGCCTTATTCTCCACCTCTATTTTGGCGTGCTCTGCTGGAGGCAAAGCCTCCCACAAGGCGACATCCATTTCTTTCCAAATCTCCTCAAGGCTGGGGGGCTCGGCGGGAGACGCGGCGTTCTTCTCGTAGCGGGGAGCCGACGCGTCCTCCGACGCGTGTGTTGGCAAGATTGGGGACGCCGACGCGTCCACCTCGACGCATCACGGTTAGGAGCGGAACACCGACGCGTCCTCCTCGACTAGTGGCGGCGAGGAATGGAACGGCAACGCGTCCTCCTCGACTAGTGGCGGCGAGGAACGGAACGGCGACGCGTCACGTAGCGGCGAGGAGCGGAACACCGACGCGTCCTCCTCGACTAGTGGCAGCGAGGAACGGAACAGCGACGGGTGACCGTCTGCGTGGTGCAGCGAGGGGCTCCTAGGGCATGGGAGGGGTGATGCCATGGTGGTCGACGTGAGAGGGAGGGGGAGCAGATAGCGATGAATGTGAACGTGAGGGGAAGGAGATAGTGATGTCGTGGGAGGCGCAGTATTTATAGCGAGCAATGGCACACCTACGTAAGATATGGACTGAGCTGCACTGACTTAACTGTAGGTCCAGTTGGATCACTGACATGTGGGCCAGATCCCTGTTGGGCCCATATGTCAGTGGCCCAATGCACCTGCAGTTAAGTAAAAGCTACATGGGCATATTTGTTGGAGTAAATTACGAGGGAGGGAAGGGGTGGAAATATTGCTGGTCACAACGGATTGGACGAGCGTGGGGGCAGGAGAGTCATGCATGCAGATTTTTTCACACGGGGTGGAGTGGTGGGACCGCAGAGGGAGAATGAGAGTTTGGCAGGCATATTGTTTCCACACATGGATAGGAAAAGATTTGGAGACGAACGGGCTTCCTGCAGGTATGGGGAACGGTGCATAATAAGTCATCTTGCATGTCGGGCTAGGTATAGTCTCAAGTCATTAAAAACATACACACCCCACACAAGTTCATATTTCAAGGTGCACTAAATTATTACATGGCGATGATTAAGGCTGGCCATAATGGTGGTATCTTAGCTGGTATCATGCACACGGGAAGAGTAGCAAACATGCTGATGTGGCAAGGAATTAAAGAAGAGAGGGGGGTTAGAGTAACTAGTGTTCATGCATGCACTGCTAAACACATTTTTTGTGAAGAACGACAGCATTAGTTGAGTACTTTTGCAGACTTCAAAAACTATTCCACCTCCTCTACTATCTTGCTAAGAGTAGGTGAAAGTTTTGAATCGAGCCCTTTAAACTAGAAGGGAGGTAGTGGTACTCTAATAGCTAACCTTGTTGTGATGACAAGATAGGACATGGCACGCACCTGGACGGAGGAACTAGTCTACATTGTGCATTTAAGTTTTGTCCGAAGTCAATGTACCTCTACTTTCACTAGACTTATAGAAAAATGTACTATCAACATTCACAATGTCAAATCAATATTTTTACACTCATTATAAAACGTAGTTCTTATACTCATTATAATCAGTATTGTAGATATTGATATTTTTAGTATAAATTTGGTCGTGGGATTTCATTGATGCCTGTCAAAGCATGGAGGAAGCGGAGCTTAGGGCTTGCATTGCCGGTCTCTACATAGGTATTTCTCTTTATAGTCCTGTAATTTTAGAGACTGATTGCTCTTTTGTGGTAGTGTCTCTTGCATCGGGGGACTATGACAGGTCTTCTATGCGTGACCTGAAGATGAAAGCGTTGAGCATCTCGAAGTTGATCAACAATCTTCAATTGTCAAAGATTAGCCGTTCGGCCAATGTGGCACACTTTATCGCTAAGTATAGCTTTGACAATAGATTAGATGGTATTCTTGTAAATAACGTACCGCCCTGTGTGGTGAATCATGCATGCGGAGTAGGCAAAAAAATTTGCTCATTTATAGCCGGCCGAAGTCTCAAAGGGCGCGACCGCGCGAGGGAGGCGAAGGTCGTGGGAGGCACGACGGTTGACGGAATTAAGTGAAGTTACATCCACGCGCCGGCATGGCGTGCGAACAGGCAGAAGCTATATCGTCGGGCCTACGATATGGGTCTAGTAGACATGACATCTAGTGGGTCCCGCATAGTTCTCGAGAACTCTTTGGGGGCTTGCAGCCGTTTATCCACCAGGCAAGCCAGCAACCCCACGCCATTCGCACGCCCTACTCGTCCCCGTCTTCTACCTTACAACAGTTCGCTCCCAGTCGTCCTGTCCTTTCACATTAGTTCGCTCCCAGTTTTTCTTTGCGGGGTACAACAGTTCAACTTCTCCTAACCCTCCTCCAAAATCCATGGACTCCCAAATCTCCATGGTCGCCGCTGAGTACCAGGTTAGATCCATCACCGATGATGAGTTCATCATCATCTACACACTTGGATCCGCGATGGTGAAAGCATGCCTTGCTCGTTTCCTATGCATGTTCAACAGTTCAACGGATGAGTGGGTCACTGGGCTGGATGTTGAGTACACCACAGTCGTGGGACGAGAGAAGGATCTAAAGTATGAAGAGGGGAAGAAGCCCGCCGTGATCCAGGTTTGCGTACATAATGTTTGCTTGGTCTACCACATATGCCATGCCGACGTTGAGTGTCAGGATTTTAAGAACTTCCTCAAGGACAACAGAGTGAAATTCGTTACTGTAGGCTTTAAGAACGACAGGGATGTCCTGCGTCGGATAGGTCTCGTTGTAGGCCAGCCCTTCGATCTCCAGAAGGCAAGCCTGGTGTCCTCCTTCAATGCTGACCCTGGCAGCAGCCATGATTGATCCTTCGTATGCTAAACTGAAGAAACCTCATCACGAGTTTCATCATGCATGGGAGTCGAAGACATTAGATGAAGATCACATCCTGTACGCAGCAATGGATGCCTACCTTTGTTTAAATATCTACAAGGGTTGGATGAAGAATAAGAGCCCAGTGTCCGGTTCAAGCAAAGAAGCGTCGGCGAAGAGGAAGAGGAAGAGGGACGTGGACTCGGACTCCAAGTATGTGGCAGTGCCGTCGCTCATGCTGGTTCTACTGCAGTGTCAAGCGGACTAGTTGCTTAGTTTATGTTCAAGGGTGTGTTGTGCTGAGGCCCCAGCAGAACTATGTTTATGTTCTTTCTCGTTATTTGAACTCTTTAGTACGTACGGTAGTACTAGTACTATGTCTTACTACTGTTCTTCTTGCAGTTGGTACTACTGCTCGTATCTTCGTGTTTCTACTGTACTTAATGCGTTCGTACTAGTAGTATAATTTGGGTCAGTCTATTTGTGAAAGAAGTTCGACGGAGCAAAGGAAGAAGACGACAGAAGAGGTGGAAGAAGCCCTTCTAGCCATCCATGTTGCATCAAACGGCTCACAAGAGTCGACTGACCCAAATTGCTCCTTCAGATTGCAGGATCCACGTGGCATTTAAGGTCTCGAAGGTAAATTCCGCGTCCGCGCCCGGTTTGCACGCTCGACGCGCGTGCGAACGGCTTCCGCCGCGACAGCCACCATGTGCGCCTGCTCCGCGTGTGGCGGAGACGACAATGACACGCTAGTTCCTCCTCGCCGGCGTGCTAGATCACACGCTCGTCCTCCTCTTCGTACGCTGCGTGCATAGACGTGGCTCCACCAGCTGCTCGCGTACTTGGCAGCACGGCGGCATCACGAGGAGGGACTGCAGACGACGTGAGCGGGTGAGCCTTCGGCTTCATGGCACAGTGATGGCGGCGACACGGCGGTGATGGGCGAGAAATTGTTGGCCGGAGCAGGCGGGCGCCGGCATGCGCAACAGCGGCGGCGGCATACTGATGAGTGCGCGTGTGGGAGCTTACATTAGTTTTATATAAGGTTGGTCAAACTTAAAAAAAACCGTACTAGTACACGTAAACATTAGACTTAGGCAGCGCTCCTTTTATTAATTAGTACCGCAGCCACGATACGGAATCCTGTGCAAGCACGTGAACCGCGGCCGTGCGGTCGATCGAACGGTGCGTCACCGTGTTGCGCTCGAAGGACATCCACCGAACCTTTTTGTGTGTGTGAAAACAATCCTCGAATATTACTCAACTTTTTTTCCTGGGAAAGTTCTTGACGATGCAATATTTCCATATATTTGAATTTAGCTCCAGTTCGTGTTTATTTGGATTTGGACGTTTTAGGTGCGCCCTAGTTTTTTATAATACTGATTTTGTATGTGTGACTGAGAGAGAACGTGTGTATGTGTCCATATGTGTGTTGTGGCGGAAGGGCAATGTGGAGATGGTGTGCGTGTGATACAGACATAGAGAGGTGTGAATGTGCAAATGGTCATGCATGAATGAGACATAGACAGATGCCGATACGTTGTGTATACATGAGAGAACGGTCTTCTAGTTTACTTGTGTGTGTGTGTGAGAGAGAGAGAGGGAGGAGCATCCGTAACACAACAACCATATCTTTCGATTCGTCCGTCCCTCGCATGATCGCATGCAACACATGCATCAACATGCACATTTTGACACCCTCACCCGGCCCCTGCCCACCTCAAGGCCCGCACAATCTATTCATGAATACCCATTTCTCTCCTTAGGTTTGTTTTCTCTCAATATATGACACACACACACACACACACACACATACACACACACACACACACAGAGAGAGAGAGACACGCAGCACAAGACACACACACCCTCCCCCAAGCACACAATTCATCCCCATCCAAGGTTATACGGCGACCACTCTCGCTTGTGCTTATTTGCACCCCAACATTCACAACACCTCAATCTTCAAAGAGGGCATCGAGTAGATCGAAGACGGCGACCACACCGTGCTAGAGAATGCAAGGTCATTTGGAAGCAAGGTGATGTGACGACGGCTGACTGACTCCTCCCTCCACCCTCTCTCTCTCTCTTGCACAAAATTACCAATCCCTCTCTCCCCCGCACAAAATTGTCAATCCCTCAACCCACGAGATCCTTCCCCTCTCGGCCATGTTTTTCTAGTTCTCTCATCAAACATGGTGTCTCTTCTCCTTCCACGTATACAGAATCCGGATGCACACGTATCTCACGTATATTACATGTCTCCATCTTTCTCACAGACCTAACTTATTCCTCTCTCTTTCTCTCTCTATCTCTCTCTCTCTGTCTCGTTAGGTTTGTCTCCTACTCTCTCATCCACATACATACAATCTTTCCCGCCCTATCTGCTCCATCTTCAAAAGCTCTCTCTGCACGTTTCATCCACACATTGGGATATGTCAAAATGTTGCTTCTATAATGGTTGATGTAGAGTTATGGTTGTTTTTGTTGCATCCTACAAAGTAATAACTATGAAATGCATTTAGATTCTTATTTGACTGGAATTATGTGAATTTGAGCATGTTGTGAAGTACTATAGACCTTGTATACATCTTGGGATTCGACAATGATTGTAACTATTGAATTGTATAGACCATTACATTCGTAGTCAATAGCCTAATATATTTATTTCACAATTTCAACAAATGATTAGTTCACTACAAACTAAGAAAACAAATGTGTACTCCCTCCGTTTTTATTTAAGTCCACGTATTAGCATTGGTCAAAGTCAAGTTTTGTAAACTCTCAGAAAGCTTATAACAAAAATATTAACATATACAATAACAAATAAATACCATTAGATTCATTATTGAATGTACTTTCACATCATACATATTTGTTATGGTAAATGTTTAGATTTTTCTATAAACTAGGTGAAAGTTTAGGAAGTTTGACTTCGGTCAAACCTAATATGCAGAGTTTACTACTACTACTCGCTAGTTGCTTAGCCGAATCACTCAACACGCCACACGGGGAGTCCAGTGTCACAAAATTTTGAGGTCGGTGGGAAAATCTCCCGCGACGCTAAATCGTGCAGTGGGAAGTTATCATCATAGCCTTCGGAACAAAGCCTACGGATGATGCTTGGTAGGGGCTGTTTTCGTAACTTCAGGTTCACACTACGCAGCCAACCCCACCCCGGCACCTAGAGTAGTACACCTGAATACTCTCCATTTTCTATCCCCACCGCAAAATAGACTTCTCCACGACATCGGAGCCTTCATGCTCCTCCCCCTTTACATCGGCGCACTCGTCCACCGCAGCACATCTGCCTCATCGAGGACCTCGTATGCCGCACTGCAGCCGGTCCACCATCGTCGTCGTACACGGAGCCTCTTCCCCAGCATCGTCTTCCATGGTCTCGGATTTGCTTCCCGGAAGCCGATGCCAAGCGCAGAAGTACCACCGTCGTGGACAATGAACTGACTCCCGTTGCCGACCATGACTCACAGAGGCCGCCGCGACCATCGTTCTCCTCCTCGATTGGTAATGTGTCTATTGAATCACTTAGCAGTACATGTGCAGTTCCAATTTTGTTCATACCTACCCTTCAAATTTCCTGGGTGCTATTGTTCTTGTAAAAGTAATTGGTTATAGCCTCCATTGTCCAACAGAATATCAGCTTGTAATTTTGCGTCGCTCCTGTATCGCGCTGTGCTTGGGTAGGTTTTTCATCTACAACCAGTAGTGTGGCAAATGATGGAAAGGTTTTTAGAACTATCAAGATGCGCATTTGTATGAGTAGTTCATCTTGTGGGAGAAAAGGATGAACGAGGGAAGACCTTATTTGCAAATCTGGAGAGGAGTATGGGTATCTTTTTGCAAAATTCCCATTTGTTCCCTTCCCTTCCTATCTGTCAGATATAAATCAGACGGCCTATATTTCAAGCAAAAAATAGTATAGAGAAAAAACGTAGACAATAGACAAGTAGAGATAAATATTAAATATTAAGTATAAAATAAATATAAAAGCAGGGAAAAAGCGGCCGGGCGTGCGCTAGTTTTGGCACGCGGCGTCCGGCGCGCTTTATAAAATCCAACGCCCTCCCACCGCTCTGTGCCTTGCCACCGCTCTCTCCCTGCTCTTTTTCGCCTTGCCGCCGATGCGCCACCATGCCGCCGCGTCGCCGGGAAACTTGGGGATACCGCAGCATCCGCGCGCGCCCCTCCGGCGGCTTCTCCGCCGAGATCTGGTTCCGTGGGATGCGCCTCGGCCTCGGCAATTTTCGTCACCGCCAACGAGGCCGCCCGCGTGTACGACGCGGCGGAGTGGCACCTCCGGTGGCCTCATAGAACATTGAACTTCCTCAATGTGCTGATGCGGGAGCGGGCGCAGGAGCTCGCGCCTCTCCGCGGCTTAGCACCGACGAGGATCGTCGCGACAACCAGATTCAGGAGCACCGTCTCGGCATCGCCGAGATGGACGAGGAAGCCATGGCACTGTGGCTCCAACACTTCCGGCAGGACATCATCAACGAGTGCGAGTTCTATGCGCAAAGGAGGGCGGAGAGGGATAAGAGGAGGGTGGTGCAAGCCGCATATCGCGAGGACAAGCGTAGGCGAAAAGCGAACGCTCAATTCAACATGAGGCTAGGAGCAGCATCGCCCTGGGAATCCAACGACGATCGGTATCTTCACGCATACAGTCAGACATCGGAGAAGGACATCACGAGGAGGAGTCGTACAACGAGGATTAGTTGAATTATCATTTTTTATCTATTTATGCTGAGAACTATCCTCTACTCTCTAGTCTCTACTTCTCGATCTCAGCACTGTAAATGCTTTTTTAAAGCGCCGGGCGTTGTGATTCTGTTGGAGATGCTCTAACATGGCAGACGAGTGCTTTAATGTTGCCCACAAGATGCGCGAGTATTACTAGTAGTATATTTTTCTTGCCATGTTCAGATTTTAAAACCGTGAGTGCGAACATGCAGAGGAGCAATGAAGACCAAACACGGGATATTCGGGACGTCTTCAAGGAGCGTGGCAAGTTAAAGAGGAGCTGCACCGAACCTGTAAAACGAGCTTTGATAAGTAACACCCTTTCAATTACTTTCGTTTAGCCTCGTGTTCTTCGATGTGTATATGTTGTAGTTTCTGTTTCTCTTAAGCGTGGTGTTCTTCGATGTGTAATAAGAAGAGTCTTAATCGTCCTAATGCTTTCGTTTTTAGCTTGATGTAGGAATTGGGTGTTCTCACCTTGTAGTCTGTTTTTATATTTTTTTTCCTTTTGAATTCACTTCTCCGAGTTCTGTTTATCTGGCTTCTACTAAATGGATCTAGGTTGCTTTGAGTATTGATCTAAAAAAGAAGTAACTTCATGTCAGGATGCAGTTCCTGTGAGGAGGGAAGTATGGTCAACCTCGAGATCATGTTTCCAAAATGAGGCTGGATTAGACACAAGGTGCCAGTTCCCTAATGATGCTGGATTAGACAAAAGGTGCAAATTCCCAGATGATGCTGGATTACACACAAGCCAGGTGGAGTCGTCGGCTATTCGTGTCCTCGTGGCATTTGTAAAGGCTGAAAGAAAGTGTGCAGCAGCCCTCGAGAATGTAGCTGAGTTCCTGAAGAAGCGAAAAGAGTAATCAGATTCTCTCTTCACCCAAGCCAAAGAAGAGATGGAAGAAGCCAGAAATAAGCTAGCAGAGGCAGAGCAGGCTAGGTGTCTCCCGCTATCTAAAACTATTGTCAATACAAAATTTCCTTCATAATAGCTAGGTTCAAATGTTTATCCAGTCAGCATGCCTGTTGTGATGTCCGTGCATCTACTGATGTGGCACAAAATGTTTTTTTTGGGTCATGTAATAACAACAATTACTTTCCAAACAATAACAGACGAAGCATTGGACATGGTATAGTTCACGCGCAAGCCCAACATTTCAAGTTCAACTTCCAGATGAAACTCATGTTCACAGATATCTGCACGTTCATACATAATGTCCACAACCATGATTCACTTCAAAGCCAAAAAAATGTGAGGAAATAAAGAAAAACTCTACTAGTTCCTGCTACCAGTGCGAGCACAACAAGTCAAGACCATGCATAAATTAATTATATTTTAGTCATTTTTTGTGTTCTAAAATGCCTGCCGGCTCGCGGAAGGACGTGTTGCCGGCACACGCGCGGATTCAATGAAGGCAGGCGGGGCAGTCTTAAGCTGGTTGCACGCGGCGAGGAGGCGTGCTCAGCCGGGACTGCAGTGAGTGCGGCCCTCTTGGACGGCGCGCCGGTTCAATGCCTGCGCTATGAGAGGTCGTGTCCATGTCAGAGCAATCACTTCCTCCAGTCCTTTTTGTTTGGGTATAACAAAATCTCGTTTTCCATTCACATTTTACAAGTAAAATTCATGGACAAACTTTCACCCAAAGTACGATGGGGACTAGTAAACCAGAATGGAGGTAGTAGTTTTTTTAATCAAAGAAGAGTTTCCCCTTCCGATTTTCATTACTAAAAACCAGCATCTAAATCTAAACCATAGTATTTTCCCTAGAACTACTAGCTTCAACATCTCGCAACATAAACCCATACAACCATATGCCAAGGAGGTACGTAGTACTATGAATTCCATTTTCGCTCCATGCCGATCGTTCTAAAAACTAGTTACTACTTATAACGCGCCATTGAAAATCGGAACTCTTAACCCCGCTAAAAAATGATATTTTAAACGTGGCTACTCGATCTGTGGCAACTGGCGAGCCACCGCGCTCCAAGTCATTCACCTGTGATCCCGACCATCAACTCCTACGGATCAAATTATCACACAAGCTGACTATTCCTACAAAGGTACCCCACCACATACCCGGTATCCGCGAATGCAGCAATCGTGCACCTAGGGTTTTAGGGTTTATTTTTTAATGTCGCCTTTACGTAACACTCATGTGTGCGAGACAGTGAGAGGCCGACTGCGTGCGTGCGCCTCTTCTCTTCGTATATGTACTCCACCATTTCTCTGGTGTCCAACAAATTATAATAACTACTAGCAATGTGCCAATGCGTTGCCAGACGATCAAAGTAGATTAATACATATTCACCGATTTGATAGAAAAAAAAGTCTAGTTTCGAAATACGTATATCACTAAAAATATGTTCTGTTTCACTCAAAATATATTCCTTTGGCGGTTTTGATGAGATAAGGGAGGAATGTTGTTGGTTTCAAGATTCGAGAAGTGGTATATGTCTAATATCTACTCTTACTTGCAAGATGCCCGTGCGTTGCACGAAACATCAAGATCTTGTGGGAGAAAAGGTTGAACAAGGGAAGGCCTTATCTGCAAATGTGATGAAGAGTGCGGGTAAATTGCCATAGTTTCCTTCCTATCCGTCAAATATAAATCAGACGACCTACATTGCAGGGTGGCAGGCCCACCATCATCACCAACTCTATTTTTTATCCCCACTCTTATAAAAAGCATTGTCAATGATGATCGTGTGCCTGCCATGCTGCAATATAGGCCATCCGATCGATATCTGACGGGTAGGAAGGAAACTATAGCAATTTTGCAAAAAGATACCCACACCCCTCTCCACATTTGCAAATAAGGCATTCCCTCATTCATCCTTTTCCCCCACAAGATAAACTACTCATACAAATGCATCTTGATGTTCCGTGCAACGCATGGGCATCTTGCTAGTTGTTGCAAAAAGCCCATGTGTGTGTGAGAGAGAGGGAGAGTGGAGGAGGACGGAGTGCATGTGTGACAAAAACACAGGAGTGTGTGTGCGATAGGTATCAACTTAAAATGAGGCAATAGTGTGTGTGTGCACGATCGAGAGGGCGTGTCTCAAGAAGGGAAGAAAAATCTACATAGATACAAGGAGCGGGAGAGAGACATGTATGCGATAGTGGAAGCACGAGTGTACGGGTGTATAAACCTATCTAGAGGCTAGCTAGTCGATAAATGTTTGTGAGAGAAATACGAGTCGGGGTGCGAAAGCGAGAGTTTTGTGTGTGCAAGAGAGAGAGGGTAGTCAGGAAGGGGAGTGGAAGCAGGAGTTGTGTGTGTGTGTGTCTGTGTGAGAGAGGGGGGGGGGTTGTCTGATCGGTAAACAAATGAATAATGTCAGTGTGGGATGGAGACGAAAAGGAGACCGCAACAAATGTTGTGTCTACAGGAGAGAGAGAGAGAGAGAGAGAGAGAGAGAGGGAGAGAGAGAGTAATTTTAGTGGTATGGGTCATATGTAGAGACATATAGGGTGTGTGAGAGAATCCCATAGATAGAAAGACGAGTGGAGACTGTGTGTGTGGCGATGAAAAGGAAAGCTTAGGTACCGAGTGATACCAGAAAATAGTAGAGACGTGAGAGATAATGAAAACCGTGTAATGTATAATGATTGGGAGGAGTGTGACACTTCTCAAGGGAGACGTCAAGAGACCATGTTTGCGAGGATAGGAGAAACATGAAGTGAGCGTGCGGGTGAGCTGGAGAAAAGAGAGTGATAGCTACCTGAAGGAGCATGCATGCGAGAGGGATGGGCGTGAAAGGAGTGAACATAAAAGGGATTCAAATATTTGAATTCGAGATGATGATACATGTAATCCATATTCGAACCAAAATTGATCTATCAAAGATTCATACTCATATGAATTCACGCACGTCTATGTTATTTAATATGTAGATATTACTGATCCATACATTTTTAGTAGAACGTAATTTGGTTAATTTTTTTCAAATTCAACCTTAAGATTTTGAGATCATTGTATTTGTAAATCATATTATACATATAAAGGAGCAGAATTCTTTGTTGTGCTTTTGAAAGTTTATATAAAATAATGATGTATATAGAATGTAATTCCAATTGAAAATGAATCCCGCCCGAAAAAAATAGAATACAAATGGGATTCGAATTGAGCTGGCACAAGCGTAAACGTGCACTATGCAAAATTTGAACGAAGCGGGGAAAGTCGCAGTAACTGCCCGAAACCAAAATCCGCGAGATGGAAATTACTACTGCCTATCCCTGCCATGCAAAGCCTATCTGCTTGATTTCTATAGGTTTCGATAGGGGTAGGTTTGTAATTTCACCCAAATGTGACGTAACCGCCTCTCACCCGGATTCATACATGGTGGGAGCCAAAACACAGTGTGTCCTCGGCCGAAATCGACTCCCTCCCCGATTCATATTCATATACAAGGTGGGTGCCAAAAACAAACTCTCGTCGGCAAATATTCGGTGTATGCGAGATTACCGTCCTATCCCCAACCGACTAATGTTGCTGTGATGTAGTAAAAATTTGAAACGGGGGCTAGCTTTGTAAATTTCCTTGCATTTGAGACAAGCGCGCCCTGAATACATGTTTCCCCCCTTCCTCTCTACCTCCCTTTTCCCCATTCGTACTCCATGGGTGCCAAAACACCCTCTCCACCCCACCCTCCTTCGTCCGCCGCCACCCGCCACCCCATTCACCGCCGACCTCCTCCACCATGCCGGAGCTGATACGCCGATGCCGCCGTCCATTACAAGAGATCGACCTATCTCATCCACGGCTTCGGACCGGGATCCTTGCATCCCGTCCTCTCGCTTCATCCCCGCCATCGTCCACCTTGCCGGTGCCGCTCCTATGACCATCTCGTCCACCGCGCCCCACCGCCACCGTCTACCATCCTAGATCTGGTTCCACGCCGCTGACAACCATCGCTACCGCAGCACCGTCAAATTCCCAGCAGATGCGTACACGGCGCCGCACCAGAGGCGGTACTCTTTCGTATCTGCTCAACTTATTTATCGCAGCAAGAAAATAGATCGCCACCGCTTTACTCTGATTTCTTGTCTTGGTTGCAAAGTTGCCTTTGTTCGGTTTGCACCTTCAGATCTGCCATGGCACGCTCAACACTATACTCCCAATACTTATGGTTTTCCCCTTTTATATTCCACACTAGTTAAATCACAATAGACTAAATTTTTCAGAGCTCGCCGGAGTTCGCCGGTGAGAACGAAGGGGCTCGGGTGATTCTGGGGCCTCACAGAATGAAGAAAACTCGAAACGGGTGGGGGTTGGGGCGGGGGTGGGGGTGGGGTGGTGGAGTAACACAGGCGGTGGGGGTCGGTGGCCCGTGCGGTGTTCTGTATGGGAAGAATCAGAGACGAGGAAGAAGATGGGTTAGGAGATGTAGGATCTTCATCCAACCGCTTGAAATGGTCGAGAGACAAATGGGAGTTGCATTCTTAATGCGCTCTGGTTCATCATGTGTGGGCACTGTGAAACCAACATTTTATTATCCAAAATCTTCTTGCTCTTCTTTACCATGTTCCACTTCCATTCTTCTTTAATATGTACTCTCTCCGTTCCTAGATACAAGTCTTTGTATAGATTCCACCATGGACTACATATGGAGCAAAATGAGTGAATCTACACTCTAAAATGTATCTGGATACATCTGTATGTGATCCATAGTGGAAATCTCTACCAAGACTTATATTTTGGAAGGGAGGGAGTTTGATAGTAGTACAATATGTTCCTTGTACTGAAGATGAGCAGGTACATTTGCAGTGTAGAGGTCTATACGGTCGGTTGTGATGGACACTTTAAGCCTCTTTGATTCGTAGGATCTTGTAGACATAGGAATAGGATTTGTAGTGGCCTGCCCACTTGAATCCTATAAGAACAGCAAGGAAATGCGGGGAGCTGTGTCACCTTTGAGAGTTACACTGATATTAACAGTACCACACCTTCACTTGAAGAGAGCTAGTATCCAAAGCCTTTTTAGCTGTACCGGCAAACTAGCACATATATTCCGGCAAGTTCCACTTTGCTGATTTTACTCTGATGCTTAAGGTTTTCCCGTTATATCTACACTATAATCTGTGTAGTTGCTTTGTGTCGCACTAGTAGCAGTCCACTCTTGAATCTAAACACTGCCATGACTCACAAAATTGGCACCAAGGCATTGGGTGCCATTCTAGATGCAATGAAACTCATACGCTCCCCACTATTTGACTCTTGTTCAAAATATGATCCTAATGACTCTTGTTCAAAATTGCCACATATAGAGAGATAGCATGGAATTGCATTTCTTTGGGCGTTGTGATTCATCATGAGTGGGTAACCAACATTTTATGCAATGAAGCGGAACCTCAAGAATATGCTTCCTCTTCTGTTCTTTAACATGTTCCTCTTTGTTTATTCTGTATTTAGTACGTAGAGTATGTTCCTTGTCAGGAAGGGGCGCAGGGACATCTGCAGTCAACGGCTAATAGAGCTGGCCTGTACGTGATCGATAGGCTTTCAATTACTAGCAGCAATACAACACCGTATTTTCAAGCCAGTTCCACTTTCCTGATTTATATATCGTGGTTATGGTGTACCCCTGTTATGTACACTATGATCTGCCTAGTTGTTGTGTGCTCTTGTTATCATGGTTTGGCAATAAACTCTCTATACAGTATATTATGAACCTGTCATCTGCTAGCTATCCTTACTTCTGGAGCCTATTTTTTTGTGTACTTGTGCCAGAATATATAAATGCACGCACCATATTACAGCACACATGAGCTCTCTCATCAGAATCCAGTGATAGCACACAATTCTTTACAGGGGCGCCTGTTGGTGTCAAAACCGACGGATCTCGGGTAGGGGGTCCCGAACTGTGCGTCTAGGCAGATGGTAACAGGAGACAAGGGACACGATGTTTTACCTAGGTTCGGGCCCTCTTGATGGAGGTAAAACCCTACGTCCTGCTTGATTGATATTGATGATGTGGGTATTACAAGAGTAGATCTACCACGAGATCAAGGAGGCTAAACCCTAGAAGCTAGCCTATGGTATGATTGTTGTTCGTCCTACGGACTAAAGCCATCCGGTTTATATAGACACCAGAGAGGGCTAGGGTTACATAGAGTCGGTTACAATGGTAGGAAATCTACATATCCGTATTGCCAAGCTTGCCTTCCACGCCAAGGAAAGTCCCATCCGGACACGGGACGAAGTCTTCAATCTTGTATCTTCATAGTCTTGGAGTCCGGCCGATGATGATAGTTCGGCTATCCGGACACCCCCTAGTCCAGGACTCCCTCAGTAGCCCCTGAACCAGGCTTCAATGACGATGAGTCCGACGTGCATGTTGTCTTCGGCATTGCAACGCGGGTTCCTTCTCCGAATAATTTATAGAAGATTGTGAACACCAGGACTCCTTAGAGAGAATAATATTTACACAAGTGTCTGGCTCTGCAAAATAAATTCCACATACCACCGTAGAGAGAATAATATTTACACAAGTTCAATCTGCTAACGTATTTGGTGGCGTGACGTCACACCACTACCAAGCCTTTACTCGAATCGTTTTTATTGTACCACCTCAGCGTGTTTAGCGAAGCGGTTTCCTTGGCACGTCTTGTCGAAGCAGAGATCATGTTCCCCTTATTCCGGGATTCCCATCAATACGGACATGGGTAACCCAACCGCGCCATTGATTGCGGCGCTTGGGAGATAAGCGAGTTTTATCAGGCCGGTGGGGACGCATATTTCCGTCCGCCCATATAAGGGGATAAAGATCCAACCCTTTTACCTGCACCTTCTTCCTCCTTGGCTTATCCATCTTCGCGAACTCAAGCTCCAGCGCCCAAGTCCGCACATCTCACCTCAACCTTCTCCAATTATGTCCGGAGCGGGAGGCAAGTGGATGGCCTCCTCCGTTACGAAGGGGCACATCCAGAAGCTGCGCAGCGCCGGATATCTGTCCAGCGACATCACGCACCGGCTCCCCGAGGAGGGAGAGCTCATCCCCACCCCCAGACCCCACGAGAGGGTAGAATTTCTTCCCCATTTCCTCTGCGGACTGGGCTTCCCACTCCATCCCTTTGTCCGGGGGCTCATGTTCTATTACGGCCTGGATTTCCATGATCTAGCCCCGAATTTTATCCTTAATATCTCGGTGTTTATCGTCGTGTGTGAGGCTTTCCTCTGCATCCAGCCCCACTTCGGCTTGTGGCTCAAGACCTTCAGTATCAAGCCGAAGGTGGTAAAGGGCAGACAAGCGGAGTGCGGAGGCGCCATGGTGGGCAAGATACCCAACGTTACTTGGCTTGAGGGCACTTTCGTGGAAACCATTAAGGGGTGGCAATCGGGGTGGTTCTATATCACCGAGCCGTGTGACCCTGAATGGTGGCAATTGGAAAGAGAGCGGCCGGACATGGGGTGATTTGGAGGAGCTAACCGTACTCCAAGCCTGCATCAAAAATCAAGTGAACAAGAAGCTCAAGCTTGTCAACGTAGTCGAGGTCATGCTTATCTGCCGGATTCTCCCGTGCCAACGACGGGGTTTTAGTATGTGGGAGTTTGATTCGGCACAATACCAGACTTTGAGTGGGCTCTTCGACACTACGTACGAAGATGTCTGGAGGGTACTGTTTAAAGGTGCCGAGGCCCCCGCATCCGCTATCGAAGATCGTGGATTCAGCTCGCAGCGTCCCGCTAACGAGGTAAGCGATTTTTCCCTTTACGGGACACTTGTTTTCCATAGTTTAACTCTATGCGGGATCTAAAACTCCCTCTCCTTTGACAGGACTGGCTGAAGAAGGCTGAACAGACTATCTGTCCGGCCCCATTGCCAGAGGACCCAGCAGACGCCCGTTTTACGGGGCTGCTGGCTCCGGCACCCCACGTGGTGCCGGAGAAGAAGGCCAAGAAGAAGGGCATGGGCACTCGAAAGAGTTCTCGTTTTCAGGTGTGATCGGACGATGACTCCGAGGCAGACTCCTCCCACAAAGGCGAGGAGGAGAAGAAGAAGGCCTCTCCCCCAGCGGGGGGAGGGAAGAAAAGGAAGGCTTCCCCAACAAGGGGGGCCGAAGGGTCCAAGAAGGGAAAGACTCTTCCCCCGAACTGCTCCGCCGACGCGAGTGATGACGACAAGGATTGGCCTCCAAGGGCCAAGCCCCTGGCGAGATCGTAAGTATCCAGACTCCCGAATAACTTCATGGTTTTTCTTTTCGCCACATAGTGTCTTTCTAATGCCGCATACAACCCTGTAGTCCGCCCAAGGATGATTTTCCTGCTTCGTCGAGCGGGTCCTTGGGTGCGTCGGATATGGATTCCCTTCCGACCGCCTCCACCCCCCGTGATGCGGACGATGCCGAGGTGGGATCCCGGGAAGGGATCCGCCAGGAGGGGGAGGCCCCGGAGGTGCCGCAGGGCAACCTCCCGGACTTTGCGCTGGACTCTGCACCGGAACCTGAAGTGGCTCCGGAGTCCGTCGGGCGGCCCCTTCGTAAGAAGGGCAAGACGGCGATGCCAGCGGCCTCCATCCAACCGGAGGCGCCGGATAGCTTGCTGGAGGCGCTCAACGGCGCCTCCATCAAAGAGGAACACCGCACTTTCATGAGTGCGGTGATTCAGAAGGTTCAGCTCGCCAAGAGCGGGCTGACCGAAGCCTGCAGCAGCCTTCTAACAGGCTTTGAGGTAAGAATTTTGATATATGTAGAATAGTACCGCATAGACAGTAGCCCCTGATGCTCGGTTCGGTATTCGGAAAGAAAAGCCGGACTGAGGATCTAAAAAGATATGCGCAGGGGTTATGAAATATGTCAATATGGGGTTGCAGGCTGTGCTGCTGACCTCTGCCGCACTGACTGCGGAGGCCAATACTTTGAAGCAAAGCCTCGAGCAGTCCGAGAACGAGCTCGGCCGTGCCAAGAAGCAGCTCGAGGACAAGGAAGGTGAATAACACCGTATTTAAGATTGTACCTTACAGAAAAGGATTTCGTTGCAAGAAAAGTGACAAGGATAACATGGGTATTGGAGGTGCCACGACCAAGGTGGCGACCCTGAAGGAGGCGGTGTCCACGGCCAAATGTAATGCGGCCGCGGAGCACACCGAGCGAGAAAAGCTGGAGGCGCGGGTGGCGGAGGTACAGCAAGAGCTCCAGGATCTCGTGGAAAAACATGAGAGCCTGGAGCGTGACTCGAAGACTCGAGAGTCTGAGCTTGCATCGGCTCTTGAGAGTGCCAAAGCCGCTAAGGCTGAAGACTACAAGGCCCTCCAAGAAATTGAGGCGTTGAAGAAAATAGCAGCGGGTAAGGCATTTTTCATGCATAGTAAGCATGTGAGTGTGAATTATCTATCACTTACCCAAATTCAGAGCTCTCCAGGAGCGTTCGCAGATCTTCCTCGCAGCGTGTCCGATGCTGCCGCTTTCTACCGGGTCGAGGAGGGGAGCTCGATGGAGAAGGTCTTCTGGTCCCAGTATGCTGAGGCCGGACATCTGGTGCCCCTTAGCGACCAGCTGAAGCAGCTGGTCGAGCTCCACAAGGTGGCCGAACAGGCCATGAGGGGCCTCATAGTTCGGCTGTGGCCTAAGGAGGCCGTGCCTAGGAGCTACTTCGGCCTGGTGCGGCGGCTGGTGGATGCGTGTCCATGGGTTGAAGTCAGCAAGCACTCCGCCTGTATTGACGGTGCCCGTTGGGCCCTTGCCCGCGCAAAGGTGCACTGGGGCAAGATGGATGCTGCGAAGCTTGTGACGGACGCGCCACCGCTGGGCAAGGAGTATCGTACTCCCGAGATGTATTAGACTGTTCTGAAGGGTGCCCGCACTATTGCGGGTGAGTGCTCCAAAGATGTAATATTTGAGTAGACTCGCATTTTGTTAACCTGTGCGCTGAAAACTTTGTTCATATGCGCTAAGCAACGCTTGTTAATTTAAAATATTACCTTATGTGCGGCCGTTTATCAAATCTGAGAGATGGCAAGTCGTCGGCTTCGGACCCCATGCCACGAGTGCTGGGGTGTTCGGGATAAATTTGAGCACTCTTGTTCCCATTTTTGGGTCCATCTAGGGAGGCGCTCAACACAACGAACAAGGCAATCAGACTTATAATGCTTGAACACTCTCACTTAGCCATAGAATTCTATAATTTTAAATTTCGGCGAAGCCCCTAGTATTCGGAAGGCCGAATTTGGGGCGCTATCCACGCCTGGGCCGGACAAAGCCGGTTCCTCGCTCTAAGCGGCATAAGTCTTTAGGGACTCGAAAAAACCTCTCGAACAGCGACCGGCTCTCGCCTCATCATGACGGTCAGTTTTAGCTTTCTCCACTAAGGCGCTCGCCCAGCTCAACTGGGGCGCAATCGCAGTGGTTCTCCCAGTGCTACCTTAGCTGATACAACGGAACATAAGGTACCAAAACATGGGAGCCGGGCAAACCCAACTATTGACCCAAGACATGATTCGGAGCCGATGCATATAATGCTATAAGTTCGGGGTGCCGCACTTGTGAAAGTGTTCGGACTTATCGCACCATGATGCGGGAAACATAAGCCCCTGGTGTATTTAGCCGTACCAAAGTGTACGGATGCAACATGTCATAAATGAACATATGTATAAGAAAGGAATGAAATTGTAAGCAAAAAGGTGCATTGTTTATTCAATAAATACTGCTGTGAATGCAGAACGATACAACTGGTGCGATAAGCAAGGGATGGGACTATTAAACATGTCCCCCTCCAGGGGTAGGCTGCGGAATGGTGTATAAAACAGATTTAGTGCTCATAATGGAGACCACCTGGATATTCGTCGTAGCCTTTCTCCTTCCCTGGTTGTTGCATCGTGAGTTCGGCAGGTCTACTGCCGGACAGGGCCTCTGACGAAGGGGTTCCTGTGGGTAAAAAAAAGAGAAAAGAAAAAAGAACGACACACTAGTGAGCCCCTAGTGTGGTTAAGCCGCATTCAGGGCCTATCGTGGTCATGCCCCTCCCCCTATGTCCATGGTATCTTCAGAGCGTAATGATGTACGCGAAGGACCTGTCTTGAAATTTTGTAGGGCTGGTGTCGGTGTCAAAACCGGCGGATCTTGGGTAGGGGGTCCCGAACTGTGCGTCTAGGTGGATGCTAACATGAGACGAGGTACATGATGTTTTACCTAGGTTCGGGCCCTCTTGATGGAGGTAAAACCCTACGTCCTGCTTGATTAATATTGATGATATGTGTTACAAGAGTAGATCTACCACGAGATCAAGGAGGCTAAACCCTAGAAGCTAGCCTATGGTATGATTGTTGTTCGTCCTATGGACTAAATCCATCCGGTTTATATAGACACCGGAGAGGGCTAGGGTTACACAAAGTCGGTTACAATGGTAGGAGATCTACGTATCCGTATCGCCAAGCTTGCCTTGCACGCCAAGGAAAGTCCCATCCGGACACGGGACAAAGTCTTCAATCTTGTATCTTCATAGTCTTGGAGTCCGGCCGATGATGATAGTTCGGCTATCCGGACACCCCCTAGTCCGGAACTCCCTCAGTAGCCCCTGAACCAGGCTTCACTGACGGCGAGTACGGCGCGCATGTTATCTTCGGCATTGCAAGGCGGGTTCTTCCTCCAAACTTCATGTTCCTGGCGAATAGTGTCCGGCTTCCTCATAAATGTTGCCCTCCTTGGCTTCTACACCCAATAATGGCCTTCTTCCAAGTGGCGCTCCAAACCGAGGGATATCTTCCCCCAGCTTTCATGGTTCTGGTTCGAGCCGGACTGGCCACCTTCAAGGGTGAAAAGCAGGCAGAGAGCGTCCCCAACCCTTCGAAAGGAGAGGGGTTATGCATCGTCCCTTATCTAATAAGGGGACTCGGATTTCCCATACATCTGTTTCTCCGGGGGTTCCTGGAGTTCTACGGACTCCAGCTTCACCACCCCACACCTGCCTCCACTTTGCACATCGCGGGCTTTGTAGCTCTTTGCGAGCTGTTCCTGGGCATCGAGCCCCATTTTGCGCTGTGGAAGAGATTGTTTTGCCTTGTACCCCGTTCTTATGAGGGGTCGATATATCAAGTGGGTGGAGCCGAAATATGGCGCATCGCGGGACCGGATATCTATCCGGCACCCCGAAGAAGGCGTCCGAAGACTGGCCTTCGGAATGGTTCTACATGGAGGACGCCCCTCTGCCGGATCCTGTTCGGATCGGCCTCCCGGAGTTCAGCAATGCTCCCTTGAAGAAACGCCTGAGTTGGCGCCCGCGGAGCCCTCAACGGGAGGATGATAGGAGCGTCCATTATCTGATGGGCCGGATTAGGTTACTGGCCCACTCTAGACTGACCATGATTGGAATCATGGCCACGTGCATTATGCGAGGGGTGCAACCACTCCAATATAGGGGCCACCATATGTGGGATTTCAACAGGGAAGACGACGCCACCCGTCATGGCTGCAGAGGGCCGAGCTCGGCAGCCGATCTGGCAAAGATCCTGTTCGGCTTGTACAAGGGGGAGGAGGAGGACTTTCTCCACATGAATCCATTGAACGGATTCTCCATGAATAACCCTCGGAGCTGGGTAAGCGGACGTTTATCTACCCGATCCATACTTCCAAAGTCAAGTATTTTACTTTGTGATTTCGACGCAGGAGCTGCGTCGGGATGTGGAGGGCATACGAAGCCTAACTCCACAGCCCGAGGATCCGGAACGATCTCTTGATCCGAACTCCGAAGAGGATCCGGACATAAAGGTGCAGCTGATTGACGGGGTGTTCCACCAACTTAGCATGGACAATGCCCTAGTCGCCATTACGGCTGACTACCCCGGTTTGATTCGGGCCTCCCAGGTGACTACGACCAAGGTCTTGACACCATCATTTGATCCTTGCTCAATTCTGACCATCCTATACTGATGGTGCATCGCAGGAGGTGCCTTTAAGGCGGGAAGCCGAACCTGTGGCGGCTGACCAGCAAGGGTCAGTTCGGCCCAGCAGGCGGAAGAGGAGTGCGACGCAAATCGAAACGTCGCCGCAACAGTACGGCGCACCGTTGTCTATAAGGGAAGGATCCCTATGAGGTATATTAACGCTCATAACTTTTTCCGGCAGAAAGAGCACTCGCCGGACAGTATCCGGAGAGGTTGCCAATCAAGCCGCCGCCAGCCATGCTCCGTCGCGTGGTCCGGAAGTGGAGGCGAACACAAGGCAAGAGTTGGATGCTCCTCCGACGGAGGATGCCGACAGGTTGTCCGCCACCCGGTCTGAGGTGGAGAGCGCTATGAATCACAGGCGTCGCCGGACAGTTCTTCGTGACGCATGTTTCTCCCCGGAGGCGTTGAATGCCTTTGATGCGGGAAACGCGCACCTCCGTGCTGCTCAAGATGGTTTAACCAGAGCCACGGAGCAGTATGTGAAGGACATATTGGTAAGTAATTTTAATATTTATATATGCTAGTAGCCCCGGAGACTTAAAATAGTTAAAATAACTGATTTAAGGATCATTTATTATGTAGGATCTTACGGAGAAGAATACCCACCTGTCCCAGGAGCTCCAAGAGTGCAAGGCCCAACTTGAGGCCGCACTAGCCACCACAGGGGATCCACAGAGAACCCCGCTGGTAATACATACTTCAAAAAGATAAGTAGTTAACAAAGTGCGGCGTGTGCGTAAATCTTACAATAATATTGCAGAGGGCACCGGACTAGATCCGGACAAGCAACAGCTACTGCGTCAGCTAAAGGCCGGCGAGAGGGTGCTTATGAAGGTGCAGCAGGAGAGAAACAAGCTCCAAGATGCCCACACCTAGCTAGGAGAAGAGTTGAAAGGTGTTCGGGCCCAGCTGTTTGGCTCCGTGAAGGAGAATCAGCGGCTTCGTCGCGGCATTTATAGTAAGTGCTTGAGCAAATTCCTTTAAAAAGAAGAATTCGGCGAGGAAGTCAATTGACAGAAATGTGTCTTTAGGTGTGCTCAAAGGTCGCCCTGCGGAGGAAATGCCTGGTTCAACGGGTGACCAACTTCCCGAGCTGGTGCAACTGCTCGAACGTGTTCGGCAGGCGATGAGTGGCGTCGTTCAGGCTTTATGGCCTTCCGTCTCCCTACCCGAGGGCCTTGGAGAGCTTGCTAAGAAGCTTCAGGGAGCACGGCGACGCCTCCGTCTGTGGAAGATATCGGCCTGCCGTCAAGGCGCCAGGGAGGCCTGGGCCATGGTGAAGACGCGGTACCCGAAGGCTGACCCAAACCACATGGCCGAGGTCGGACCTGCGGGGTCTAATGGGAAGGAGATCCCTGTGAGCTTGATGTACGGCCAAGTAGAACTGGCCGCGAAATATTCCCAACGGGACTATAAATTAGACAGCCTGTTAGATGGGATTGAAGAGGAGTACAATCAGTCAGTTTGACGATGTAATTTGAAATGACATGTAAAATGCCTTCTAGCAGGATTGTAGATCGTTTGTCTTTGCGGACCCTTTCGCTTTAACCTCGGGACCCAACAGTCCGGAGTGTGTCTGAATACCCTTACGGTTATAGAAGAACCGGGGCATGCGTGGAGACAAGGCGTCGAGGTCATAATTGCTTTATCAGACAAGTGCCCAACTAGCTATGTTATATTACATGGTTAGTAAGAAACATCTTCCAGGGAGAATAGTTTCGTTAAGGGTTCCTTTCCCTGGGAGGCATGCCCTAAGGTGCATGTCCGGACTGCAAAAATAGCAGAAAAAGCATCTGGGGGCAAATAAATAAGTAAGTAATAAATCATCTTTCAAGTCACCAACCGAATATTCTCTTAAGAACGCTAGCTTTCGGCTTCACCCAGTCTGAGGTACACATCCGGCTGACCCGGCAGTAACAATCGCAGAGGTGCTCCCTTTACCTCCTAGCCGAACAATCGGGAACGTAGGGGTAAGCACAGGAGCCAGGCAACCCAGCTTGGCCAAAACTTAAGTCATGTCGATGCATATAATGGTGAATAAAAGGTACATGCGGAAGTATGACACATGTGTTGGGCATGAAGCCCGTATAAATAAGCTTCTGTTAAAGAAGCCCCCAGGTATAATGAGTGCTAGGAGCACATCAAGTGTGTGCGAACAATGCGCAAATCAGCCTATCAAATGTATTGGAAAAAAAGTGGGAAGAGGGAGGGGGACAAGAGACAGTGAAAATGTAAAAAGGTGGACGGAGGAGTGAGACGAACTCTGAGTCCGGCGTTAGGCGTAGAATCTTCGGAGACGGGCTGCGTTCCATGGGTTCGGCTCGAGTCGGTTGTCAAATGCATTACGTAGACGGTATGCTCCGCCGGTCAGGACTCGGTCAATGATGAAGGGACCTTCCCACTTGGGCTTAAGTTTGTCCTTTTTCTTGTCCGGCAGGCGTAGAACAAGTTCGCCAACATTGTAAGCTTTGGCCCGTACTTCTCTGCTTTGATATCTTCGAGCCTGCTGTTGATAAAATGTGGAACGAGCTTTTGCCACGTCCCGCTCCTCCTCTAAGGCGTCCAAACTGTCCTGCCGATCCAGCTCGGCTTCTCTTTCTTCGTACATGCGCACGCGAGGTGAGTCATGAATTATATCGCAGGGCAGAACTGCCTCTGCGCCGTACACCATAAAAAATGGTGTGAATCCGGTAGTTCGGTTTGGCGTGGTCCGCAGCCCCCAGAGTATGGAGTCGAGCTCCTCTACCCAGTGCGTGTTAGATTCCTTGAGGGACCGCACTAGTCTGGGTTTGATGCCGCTCATAATTAGACCATTTGCTCGCTCGACTTGACCGTTAGTTTGGGGGTGATAGACTGAAGCGTAGTCGAGCTTGATGCCCATATTTTTGCACCAGAGTTTAACCTCGTCGGCCGTGAAATTCGTGCCGTTATCAGTGATGATGCTGTGGGGGACGCCAAAACGGTGTACTACCCTGGATATGAAATCTATCACGGGTCCGGATTCTGCCATTTTAACCGGCTTGGCTTCAATCCATTTGGTGAATTTGTCCACCATGACCAATAAGTATTTGTGCTTGTGGGTTCCCCCTTTGAGGGGTCCAACCATGTCAAGCCCCCAGACCACGAGCGGCCAGGTGATGGGTATAGTTTTGAGGGCGATGGGTGGCATGTGGCTCTGATTAGCAACGAGCTGGCAACCGACGCATTGTTGGACTAAGTCCTGAGCATCTGCCCGGGCTGTCGGCCAATAAAATCCTGTACGGAAGGCCTTGCCTACAAGGGCCCGGGCTGCAGCATGGTGCCCGCCGAGTCCGGCGTGAATTTCAGCCAGGAGATTTCGCCCTTCCTCTTCGGAGATACACCTTTGAAGGACTCCGGTTGTGCTTTTCTTATAAAGTTCTCCCTCATGGACCTTGTAGGCTTTAGATCGCCGAACTATGCAGCGGGCCTCGTTTTGGTCTTTGGGAAGTTCCTGCCTAATTAAGTAGGCTAGGAATGGTTCCGTCCACGGGGAAATTACTGCCATTATTTCGTGGGCTGAAGGTGTTATTTCATTGGCTGAGCCGCCGATTGTGTCAGAGTTGTCTGAGTTAGGTGATGCAGCTGGCTCCAGATTGTTATTTCCGGACTCCTCTTCCCATAATACGGATGGCTTAAAGAGCCGTTCCAGGAAGATGTTTGGAGGGATGGTGTCACGTTTTGCGCCGATGCATGCTAACACGTCTGTTGCGTGGTTATTATCCCGGGCTACATGATGGAATTCGCGTCCTTCGAACCGAGTTGACATTTTTAGGACGGCGTTGCGGTAAGCTGCCATTTTCAGATCTTTGGCGTCAAAGTCTCCATTTACTTGGGATATTGCGAGGTTTGAATCCCCGCGCACCTCTAGGCGTTGAATGCCCATGGAGATTGCCATCCGGAGGCCGTGTAGAAGGGCCTCGTATTCGGCTGCGTTGTTGGAGTCCATGTACATTATTTGAAGTACGTATTGGACTGTGTCTCCAGTTGGGGACGTGAAGACGACGCCAGCCCCCAAGCCAGCCAAGATTTTGGATCCGTCGAAATGCATGATCCAATTGGAGTATGCGCAGTACTCTTTAGGGAGTTCGGCTTCGGTCCATTCGGCGACGAAGTCAGCCAGGACTTGCGACTTTATAGCTCGCCGTGGTTTGTAGGTTATGTCAAATGGTAAGAGCTCAATGGCCCATTTTGCAATCCTACCCGTTGCGTCGCGATTGTTTATAATATCGTTGAGAGGTACTTCGGAGGCCACCGTTATGGAACACTCTTGAAAGTAGTGTCGCAGCTTCCGGGATGCCATGAACACCGCATACGCTATCTTTTGATAATGTGGGTACTGGGACTTGCATGGAGCTAAGACAGTGGATACGTAGTACACTGGTTTTTGAAGAGGGAATCTGTGCCCTTCTGTTTCTCGTTCGACGACGAGTACCGCCCTGACAACTTGATGTGTTGTTGCGATATATAATAACATAGGTTCGCCCAGGTTGGGCGCGGCCAGGACCGGATTTGTTGCCAGTATGGCCTTGATTTCTTCGAGTCCGGCCATGGCGGCATCCGTCCATTCGAAGTGTTCGGTGCGCCAGAGGAGGCGATAGAGGGGCAGAGCCTTTTCTCCCAAACGGGAGATGAAGCGGCTTAGAGCCGCTACGCACCCAGTTAGTTTTTGTATTTGCTTGAGGTCTTTTGGGATATCCAATTGTGACAGAGCTCGGATCTTGGCTGGGTTTGCTTCAATTCCTCTACCGGATACAATGAAGCCTAAAAGCTTTCTGGCTGGTACTCCGAAGACACATTTTTCCGGGTTGAGCTTAATGTCATATGCTCGGAGGTTGTCAAATGTCACCCTCAATTCGTCTACTAGAGTTTCTACGTGTTTAGTCTTGACGACCACATCATCTACGTATGCCTCTACTGTTTTGCCTATCTGGGTAGCCAGACATGTCTAAATCATGCGCTGATATGTTGCGCTGGCGTTTTTGAGTCCGAAGGGCATTGTGTTGAAGCGGAATGGCCCATATGGAGTAATGAATGCCGTTGTGGCCTGGTCTTTTTCCGCCATCTTGATTTGATGGTATCCGGAGTATGCATCGAGGAAGCACAATAAATCGTGCCCTGTGGTAGCATCGATGATTTGGTCGATGCGAGGGAGAGGGAAAGGGTCCTCTGGACAGGCCTTGTTAAGGTCTTTGAAATCGACGCAGAGGCGCCAGGATTTTTCCTTTTTTGGTAGCATAACCAGGTTGGCTAGCTAGTCCGGATGTTTGATATCTCTGATGAATCCGGCTTCTAAGAGTTTGGCTAGCTCCTCTCCCATTGCCTGTCTTTTGGGTTCGGAAAATCGCCGAAGAGCTTGTTTGACTGGCTTGAATCCTTTTAGGATATTTAGGCTGTGCTCTGCCAGCCTACGTGGGATTCCTGGCATGTCTGAAGGGTGCCAGGCAAAAATGTCGCAATTTTCCCGAAGGAATTCTCGTAGTGCGGCTTCTACATTAGGATTTAATTGTGCCCCAATGGATGCCGTCTTTGTGGGGTCCGTTGGATGGACCTGAAATTTGACTATTTCGTCTGCTGGTTTAAAAGAGGTGGACTTGGACCTCTTATCGAGTATCACATCGTCCCTATCCACCGTGGAGCGCAGCGCAGTTAATTCCTCTGCCGCTAGGGCTTCGGATAATGCGTCTAGGGCCAGTGCGGCTGTCTTATTTACAGCGCGGAGTGCTGTATCTGGATCACTGGCGAGAGTGATTATTCCATTGGGTCCAGGCATTTTGAGCTTCATGTACCCGTAATGGGGTATAGCTTGGAAGATTGTGAATGCCTCTCGCCCTAACAAGGTGTGATATCCGCTACCGAATGGGGCCACTTGGAACGTGACCTCTTCGGACATGTAATTGTCCTGCGAGCCGAACACTACATCTAGTGTGACCTCTTCGTACTTCTCGACTAGGGATTATTCCCCTGAAGGTTGTGCTGCTCCGCTCGATGAGGCTCCAACCAATTTCTATTTTTTGAAGGGTTTCTTCGTAGATGAGGTTTAATCTGCTGCCGCCATCCATGAGTACCTTGGTAAGACGAAAGCCGTCCACTATCGGACTGAGGACCAATGCGGCTGGTGCTCTAGCTGTTCGGAATTTAGGTTCGTCGCTGGCATTGAAGGTGATAGCCGTGTCACTCCATGGATTTGTTGTTGCTACTTGGTAGATTTCGGTGAGGCTGCGGATTGTTCGTTTCCGCATGTTATTTGATGCGAAAGTCTCGAAGACTGTTAATACCGTACTGGTGCTGCTGGGCTGATTGCTCGGGGCTAAAAAGCCTTCGCCACTTTTGGCCACCTGCCGTAATATCCAACATGCTCGAAGGCTATGTGTTGGAGTGGCGCCCTCCGTACTGTGCATTTTGCAGGGTCCGTTGAGCCATCCCTCCAGTACGGTTCCGTACCCTTTAGGGGGTTTTTGCTTTTTTGTTTTTAACCCAGGTGCTTGAGTATGACGCACCCTTTTATTTCGGACTGGGGTTGTATTCAGGGCCGGATTGTCCCAAAACCTAGTTTCGGTTTTCCAGGCACTCTCCATCGCACAGTATTTTTGTACAATGGTCGCTAGGTCGGCAAAGCGTGTAACTTCGCGACGACTGATGGCGTTTATGATTCCCTTGTCTGTGCAATTGTTGCAGAATATTGAAAACACGCTTTCTTCACGGCAGTCCTTTATCCTGTTCATAACCAGGAGGAATCTGGCCCAGTAATGATGTACTGTTTCATCGGGCTCTTGCCGTATTTGAGATAGATCAATTATGTTTGGGTGGGCGGGTGGAATCAAGTTCGGAACCCCGCCCGATCTGAGGCTCAAAGGCCAAGAAGCTTCCGGATTCGGAAGCTTGGTTTGCTGGACGCTTTCCAACAAATCTGGTCCGATGCCTGACTTTAAGTTCAGTATTTGATTAGCGTCCGTCCCTCCGCGGGAATCCGGCATGGAGGGATCGGGAATCCGGACATAGTTGGTTTTTAACATAGAAGAAGAGTCGCCGCATTGTTCCTCTACCACAACAACGTGGTGGGTAACCTGGGGAGAGTTAATTTCTCTCAGATCGGTTTTAAGCCCAATATGATCATAGCCGGTAGCGACTCCTAGGGCGGCGATGCGATCCAAGAGCTCATTTACGGAGGAGAGCTCAATCAGATCTAGCTGCTCGGCGAATTCCAAACTGACGTGAAGATCGCTTTTAATGACCTGAGAGGTCATTGTCGGAGCGGTGGCCGAAGAGGAGGTCATAAGAAAACCGCCTAGCCGGATAGTCTAGCCGGTGGCCAAAGCTCCCTTGACGATGGTGCCGTCTTTAAAGACAGGAAAAGGCATCCTTCCTGATGGTGACGGCATAGAGGAACTCTCAATGAAAGCACCAATGTCGGTGTCAAAACCGGCGGATCTATAGTAGGGGGTCCCGAACTGTGCGTCTAGGCGGATGGTAACAGGAGACGAGGGACACGATGTTTTACCCAGGTTCGGGCCCTCTTGATGGAGGTAAAACCCTACGTCCTGCTTGATTAATATTGATGATATGTGTTACAAGAGTGGATCTACCACGAGATCAAGGAGGCTAAACCCTAGAAGCTAGCCTATGGTATGATTGTTGTTCTTCCTATGGACTAAAGCCATCCGGTTTATATAGACACCGGAGAGGGCTAGGGTTAGACAAAGTCGGTTACAATGGTAGGAGATCTACATATCTGTATCGCCAAGCTTGCCTTCCACGCCAAGGAAAGTCCCATCCGGACACGGGACGAAGTCTTCAATCTTGTATCTTCATAGTCTTGGAGTCCGGCCGATGATGATAGTTCAGCTATCCGGACACCCCCTAGTCCAAAACTCCCTCAGCTGGGGTTGGGGCCGCATTGCTACGCTTGCTCGGAACGTGCCAGGTGGTCTTGTTGTAGGTTACTCCGGGCGCGTTTAGCCGTGTCCGTTCGCTTAACGGCCGGACCCGAGAATTGCCTTAAGAGGCTGCACTGTACTTCTGCCGCGAGAGCCGCTGTATGTTCCTCCATTCGGAGAGAGCGTTCAGTGTTTCCGTTGACCGTGATGACTCCTCGAGGGCCTGACATCTTGAGCTTAAGGTATGCGTAGTGCGGTACCGCGTTGAACTTTGCAAATGCGGTGCGTCCGAGCAGAGCATGATAGCCGCTGCAGAACGGAACTATGTCAAAGATTAACTCTTCGCTTCGGAAGTTATCCGGGGATCCGAATACCACTTCCAGTGTAACTGAGCGTGTACAATTGGCCTCTACACCTGGTATGACGCCTTTAAAGGCCGTCTTTGTAGGTTTAATCCTTGAGGGGTCTATGCCCATTTTGCACACTGTATCCTGATAAAGCAGGTTCAGGCTGCTGCCGCCGTCCATCAGGACTCTGGTGAGGTGAAATCCATCAACGATTGGGTCTAGAACCAATGAGGCGAATCCGCCGTGGTGGATGCTGGTGGGGTGGTCCCTTCGGTCAAAAGTGATTACGTAGGAGGACCATGGATTGAACTTCGGGGCAACTGGCTCCATCGCGTATACATCCCTGAGTGCACGCTTCCGCTCCCTTTTGGGTATGTGGGTTGCGTATATCATGTTCACCATCCGCACTTGTGGGGGGAAACCCTTTTGTCCTCTATTGTTCAGCGGTCGGGTCTCTTGCTCGTCGTCGCTATGCAGCCCCTTGTCGTTGTTTTCGGCAATTAACTTGCCTGCCTGCTTGAATACCCAACAGTCCCTGTTGGTGTGATTAGCTGGCTTCTCGGGGGTGCCGTGTATCTGGCACGAGCGGTCGAGTATTCGGTCCAAATTGGACAGACCCGGAGTAGTTCTTTTGAATGGCTTTTTCCGTTGACCGGGCTTAGAGCCTCTGGATCCGGCATTGACTGCCGTATCCTCACTATTCTTGCCGTTAATGCGGTGTTTGTTTTTGTTGCGAAGCGGCCTGCCATTGCGGTCCTTGATATCACGACTGCCAGAATTTTTACTGAGGTTGTTGCTGCGTGCTAGCCAGCTGTCCTCACCCGCGCAGAAGCGGGTCATGCGTGATGTGAGGGCTGCTATGGATTTCGGCTTTTCCTGTCCCAGGTACCGGGCGGGCCACTCGTCACGGATGTTATGTTTGAAAGCCGCGAGGGCCTCCGCATCCGGACGATCGACGATTTGATTTTTCTTGGTTAAGAACCGTGTCCAGAATTGTCTGGCCCGTTCGTCTGGCTACTGAATTATATGGCTTAGGTCGTCAGCGTCTGGTGGTCGCACGTACGTGCCTTGGAAGTTATCGAGAAATGCGGCTTCCAGGTCTTCCAAGCTCCCAATTGACTCTGCTGGCAAGCTGTTAAGCCAATGCCGGGCTGGTCCTTTAAGCTTGAGTGGGAGATATTTGATGGCGTGGAGATCATCACCGCAGGCCATGTGGATATGAAGGAGATAGTCCTCGATCCAAACCGCGGGGTCTGTTGTGCCATCATAAGATTCAATGTTCACGGGTTTAAACCCTACGGGGATTTGGTGATCCATTACTTCATCTGTGAAGCATAGTGGGTGTGCGGTGCCTCTGTATTGGGCGATATCACGACGGAGTTCCAAAGAGCTTTGTATATTTTGTTCGGCCCGGTCAGACTTACTGTGTCCGGCGTGACGGTTGTCTTCGCGTATCATGGGGCGCCCACGCGGTCCATAGATCGATCTTGATTGTCTTGCCTTATCCTCTAATATATCTCGCAAGTCCGGAGCATTCCCCTGTGGCCTTGTGCTTTTCGAGCGATGCCGGGGTACAGTTCTGGTGGAGGGCCTAGAGGCCTCTCTGTCGCGGCCACGGGGTGGTCAGTCAGCCATATTGTCTGCTGGTGATGCAGGTTTATATGCCTCCTCCTCTAATCGGGGGAGCAGCTTGCATTTAGGGTAGCTTTTGGAGGGGCGGTCGAGCTCATGCTCTTCGTCCGCAAGGACTTCAGTCCATCTGTCGGCTAGCAGATCTTGATTAGCTCTAAGCTGCTGCTGCTTTATCTTGAGGTTGTTTGCCTTGGCCATAAGCCTGCGTTTAAAACGCTCTTGTTCGACGGGATCCTCAGGCACGATGGATTCGTCGTCATCGAGGCTTGCCTCGTCTCCGGAGGGAGGCATGTAATCCTCTACCTCTTCGTCTGCTGCCTTCTCATGAGGGCTAGCGTCTCCATCCTCCTGCGCTGAATCTTGCTGGAGGGGGTTGTCTTCGGCACTGTCTTGGGTGTTATTATCTCCGGTGCCGGAATCTCCATTCTTGCTGTGGCGGGATTTAGAGCGGCGCCGCTGACGCCGGCGCTTGGGCTGTTTCTTGGAGGGGTCATCCTCCGCTGTTCCTTCGCCATTCCCATCCTTTGGGATATCCACCATGTATATGTCATATGATGAGGTGGCTTTCCAGTGCCCAGTAGGTGCTGGTTCTTGGTCGTCTCCGGCATCGTCGTCCATACCGTCGATGTCTTCAGAGTCGAAGTCTAGCATGTCGGTTAGATCATCGACAGTGGCTACTAAGTGGGTGGTGGGTAGGCCTTGAATTTCTTCTTCGTCCGCATCCCAACCGTCCTGACCGCAGTCCGGCTAGGGCTCTCCTGATAACGAGAGATACTTTAGCGAACTCAAGATGTCGCCGAAAGGTGAGTGTTGAAAGATGTCTGCAGCGGTGAACTCCATGACCGGCGCCCAATCGGATTCGACTGGAGGGGGCGCGGGAGGTTCGGAGTCCGGCAAGGAGTCCAGCACCTCGGAGTCACGAGCTTGATGAGGGACAAGGTCAGTGTTCGGCTCTATCACCGTAGAGGTTGCAGCCCCCGAGGCGGTGTCCAGCCACCCATCCTCGATCTGCGTAGCCGGCTCCGAATTGAAGATCAGAGCGGACTCGTGTGTGGCCTCCAGGTTACTGTCCGGCTGTAGAGCTAAGTCATGCCCGTCGTGACAATGCGGCGCGCTCGACTGTGGCTCGAATCCATCGAAGATCAAGTCCCCGCGGATGTCAGCCGTGAAGTTCAAGCTTCCAAATCTGACCTGACGGCCAGGGGCGTAGCTTTCGATCTGCTCCAGATGGCCAAGCGAATTGGGCCGCAGTGCAAAGCCGCCGAATACGAAGATCTGTCCGGGGAGGAAGGTCTCACCCTGGACTGCATCGTTGTTGATGATCAATGAAGCCATCGAGCCTATCAGTGACGACACAGAGGAGCTCTCAATGAAAGCACCAATGTCGGTGTCAAAACCGGCGGATCTCGGGTAGGGGGTCCCAAACTGTGCATCTAGGCGGATGGTAACAGGAGACAAGGGACACGATGTTTTACCCAGGTTCGGGCCCTCTTGATGGAGGTAAAACCCTACGTCCTACTTGATTGATATTGATGATGTGGGTATTACAAGTGTAGATCTACCACGAGATCAAGGAGGCTAAACCCTAGAAGCTAGCCTATGGTATGATTGTTGTTCGTCCTACGGACTAAAGCCATCCGGTTTATATAGACACCGGAGAGGGCTAGGGTTACATAGAGTCGGTTACAATGGTAGGAAATCTACATATCCGTATCGCCAAGCTTGCCTTCCATGCCAAGAAAAGTCCCATCCGGACACGGGACGAAGTCTTCAATCTTGTATCTTCATAGTATTGGAGTCCGGCCGATGATGATAGTTCAGCTATCCGGACACCCCCTAGTCCAGGACTCCCTCAGCGCCCCTATATTAGAATATCATCTACATTACAAAGATAAACTCACAACTATTTATGTTTTCATGGTTCTCGGATATTATACATAATTACAGTGAATATCAGAATCCGCACATCAGAAGAATATTGTGGAATACTACAATGACTTACAAAATTGGCACCAAGGCATTGAGTGCCATTGTAGAAGCAATGAAACTCATACGCTCCCCACCTGTTGATTCTCATTCAGAATATCATCCTAATGACTATTCTGACCTCGAGGAGTCAAAGGCAGATGGCCTGTCCTCCTCACCCATCAAGGTGCCTGTTCCAATTTGGCAATGTTTTGTTGATTGCGCGTATCTTGCATATGTTGTCTTGCATTTCTTCTATTTTGTTGCACCACCATCTGCTTAGTTTACTCATCATATAACTCGAGATGTCATGCCCATCCATTATCAATACATATTCCATCTGTCATCATACCATGCTTTTCCACTCAAATGTTGTTCTTGTGCATCAGACATCAAAAAGGAAGAGGGTGATTCCCGAACCTGAAGGAGCACCAGCAAAGTCCTTGAAAAACGTGGTGGTGCCGGAGAAATCATACAACGCCCCACTTATATTGGTTGTACAACCGGTGACACAAAATGTAGGACCGACTCCAGCAGACTGTACCCATACTTCACTGGCCACACCACTAGCCCCACCACACAGGACCTGCACTCCAGCAAAAGGTATACCGATTTCATTTGCCATAGCACTAGCCGTACCACAGATAAATCCCACTCCAGCAAAAAGTACAACAAGTCCACCGACCGAAGACCTATCCCAACTGCAGAGACGGCCAATTCCTGCAGATTGGAGCCCCATTCCATTTATTCCTAGTTTAAAAGACAATGCTTTCAATGTTCTTAGGGACTAGGTGCATGTATTCCCATCATGGGAAGATCATAGTGAAGACAAACACCGTTTTCACATCTTCCTGTCCAACTTACGTGTAAGTGCTATTATTCATGGTTATTATTTTCCTGTTTTCTGCTGATCGAACACATCAATGATTTACATTACATTGTTGTAACTAGGTGAGGGTCAATCTGTATAGTCATGACGAGCAAAGCTTGCTTGTGCTTTTCAAGGAAGCATTGCAGTAGTATCGATGTTACATGAGGAAATCACACTTTGATGGCAAGTCTATAAACGAATTTCCGATGAAGTCTCCTGTGGTAAATTTAGAAGACATTGAATGGAAAAACCTTGTTATGCACGGGTCTCATTCCCAGGATGAGGTACCATCTATGAAATCACATGACAATTTGAACTTCTACTTTTCCACATGTGCCTTACGGATCTTTTTTGCAGGAAATCTGCTCGAAGAAGAATTCTGGTTTGAAAAGAACCACAGGATATCGCAAATATGCTACCAGCTGCTTTGCTCTTGTTAGTACCTGTTGTCCTGTATCACTGTACTTGCATACATACCTGGTTCATTATGTGACAGCAGTATGCATGATAGCTTGCTTATCAATTGTTCGCTCCAAATTATCTGATCTGTATGAATGGTTACATTAGTGTAGAATATATCCAATGCTAATGAATTTTTTTAGCTCTGCGTTGTTCTTGTAAGTACATGCTGTCCTTTATCAGTGTACTTATATTGACAGGTAGTTGTTCATGTACCATCAGTCTGCATCTTATTTTCCTGTGCCCTCCATTTTCTACACATCAGATCTATATTTACTCTTACCATAAGGTTGGTACTAAATAAGTTTAGCTGTGCATTGCTCTTGGCTGTGCCTTTTGCCTGTATCGCTGCACATACATTTATAACTACTTGGTTATGTAGCATCACTCTTCATCTTATCTTAAATATTCTCCATTTTTTCGTATATTATCACATCTATATATACTCTTAACAAAATGTAGAATAAAGGCAATGCTTATGAAGAAGATTACGTGGTAAACTTCTTGAATTGCCCCCACCCCCCATCAGCATGGACAAGGGCTTTATAGAGCCTGTCTTCACCAATAATGTAAGTTTGTCCTTCTCAAGCCTTCAAACTTTGTTGTGTATATTTGGTTAGGCATGACTGCAACCACTAGTAGAAAAGGGGGCATTTGTCCCGGTTCGTAAGGGCCTTTAGTCCCGGTTCTTGAACCGGGACTAAAGGGTCGTTACTAATGCCTCCCCCCTTTAGTCCCGGTTCTAACACGAACCGGGACATATGTGCCTCCACGTGGCAGGTGTGCCGAGCCCAGGCAGGAGGGCCTTTGGTCCCGGTTGGTGGCACCAACCGGGACCAAAAGGCATCCACACGTCAGCATTTCAGTGGCCGTGGTTTTTGTTTTTTTAAA
>NC_041386.1:668461328-668502424 GCF_002162155.2 Triticum dicoccoides | reverse complement strand
GGGGGTTGGGGGTTTTGGGGGGTTAATTTAGGTGTTTAATATATGGTGTTAGCCAACTAATTAATAGAGATAAATGTCCTCTCTTATGTCCGTGCTTGGTCGACGCTACGTACTGTACATAGATAGGCCCTCGACGCGCTAGCTAGTAAGAAAATGAAGGGAACCATTAAGAACAGAAGTTTGTCATGCATCCCGAGAGAAGTGATCGATCGACCTCTCCTTCTCCGAGAGATTGGTCAAACAACAAGTTTTCGTATTATCTATCCGACGCTACTGGCTACATACATATACAATATGTAAAATCTCTTACAATCCCCTAGCATTTGAAATCAATTTCCACATGATATTCTCCAGCTTTATTGATGACGTGGTCAAGAAAGAATCCCGCCAATTCCTCTTGCATTGCTTTCATGCGATCTAGTTCTAGGAGTTCATCCCGCATCTGCCACGTCTAATTTGAAGAAGGGAGTTAATACGTATATGAATGAAACTCAACAGAAATGATAGTGTAATAAAATGAAATTGTGAATATTATTGCTTACGCACTTCATATTGTCTTTTAGAGTAGCCCCGCTTATTTTTCAAAGTCGCGTTGTAGATGAACTCGCACATGTAGTATCCACCGAAATTATTCCCTTGATCCTGCCACAAGCAGTTTACGAGAAATAGAGGTCAATCAAACTAATAATGAAGCATTATAAATGGCATTGATGAAAGTACAACTATAGAATCAACGGGAGATGCGCGCATCTAGCTAGCTAGTAGTACTTACTTTCGGGTATGTATATTGCAGCTCCTTCGGCAGTCTCAGAAATTCTGCGGTGAACTGTTTCCAAACCCTCCAAGACAAAGAAAATAATTATTATTACTTGAGATATCTGGAAATGAACAAAAAGTTGCCGATATGGTGCGATAAATGATCAATTGAACTTACTTGTTGAGAATTTTAGTCATGTCCGCATAGGTTTGGGGATCTTTTCGTCTCGAGTCTAAGACGTTTACTACTCCCTACTCAAGCTTAATCTCCCGAAGAACATAGTGGAATCTGCGCACGCATGCATAATTCATCAATTACATTACTATAACCTCGCTCGAGTAATAAGGGAAACCGAATATGCACACGACAGTAACACTCACTGGAAGTTGTAAGGAAAGAGTATTAAATCTTTGTTTTGATTTTTGATCAACGATTGTAGCAAGTACCCCTCGGCCTCTTCGGCGTCCTTTTTAACCAGAAATTCATCTATGATATTTGTGTTAATGAACCCAATATCATACATTTCTTGTTTTTTGCACTCGACGATCTTCAATCTGCATAATATAGTGAGGATAATTAATTATAAATACATGCAATGAAAGAGCCGAGCTATATATAGAGACTTAATGACAGAAATAGTACTTACAGACAGTAGCAAAAGACCGTTAGTTTATCGAGGGCCTTTTGATTGAAGAACGCGAAGAACTCATCAAATGGAACAGTCAACAGATCAGTTCCAACGAGGTCGTGCTCCTCTTTAATATTTAGATACAAAGCATTCGTCCCCTCAGCCTCTCTATAGGTTTTCATGTACCAATCATGGAATCTTCACATCATAGTTGTTAGAGATTTTTCATCTTTGACGAGAGGCTTCTCGTACTCGTATATGTGTTCGTCCACCTCCAAGAAATCAGGAAGTTGATCGTCAGGCAGGTAATATCCAAGATTGCCATAACCGGCCACCGTCCCCGGAGCATTAGCGACGATGTCGCCGCTAGACACATTGAGCGGGGGGCACGATTGCTGTGCTTGTGTGCCGAGCTGGGCAATTTTTTCCCCACATGCTCGTTCTTTTAACCTTTTATCACTGACAGTACTTCCCGACCGCTTGGCTTCGAGATATGTCTGTTCAGTAATGCGCTCATAGTTGGTTCTCGGCGGAGACTTTGGTGGTTTCCTCAGGGGATCGATAGTGTGCTTTGCTTTCACCGGATCTACCTTCTCCTCCGGAGGTGGATGTCTCTTTGCTTTCAACCCGGCAAAGAAGTCGTCCACTTTGTCCTGCACGATCTTCGTGTTTTCCTCCTTGGTCCTCTCGTACGGTAACTTCTCTAGAGGCTTGAGAGAAGGACCGTATCTATATTGCCTCGTGCCTCTGCTGGCTGTACTGCTAGACGCCGGAGCAGACGGAGCGGCTGCGGCGCCTGTCTTCTTTCGTGCTTGCTTACGAGGCAGAGGAGAAGGACTACGACGCGCCGGAGCAGCCGGGGCGGCGGCGGGTCTCTGCCTCCTTTGCTGGCGAGGCGGAGAAGGAGGAGGCTGCTGGCTGCTCGGGCACGCCGGCGCAGGCGGAGAAGGAGGCGGAGTGCCACCACACGCCGGAGAAGGAGGAGGCTACTGGCTGCTCGGGCACGCCGGCGCAGGCGGAGAAGGAGGCGGAGTGCCGCCACGCGCCGGAGAAGGATGCCCAGTGCCCTGATCGACACTCGCCAGAGGAGGAGGCGGTGGAGGAGGCAGAGTGCCCTGACTCGCCGTTGGAGGAGGAGGAGGCGGAGGCGTCCAGTTCGGAAGGTTGATGAGCTCCTTCCGCCATAGGCATGGAGTCTTCAGAGTAGAACCCAGCCTAGTCTCCCCTTCACCGTAGGGTACTCAAGCTGGAGGTCCTCAAATCCCGCCGTTATTTGTTCCACCATCACCCTAGCATATCCTTCTGGAATCGGCCGGCAGTGAAAAGTTGCGTCGTGTTCAGTAGGATAAACAGAGCCAACAGCCGCCTTCACCTTCAAATTCATCCATCGCATCATAAGGTGGCAATTTTGAGCCCCCGTGATAGCATCCACGGGATAAATGGCAGGAGCTGTCAAGACATGCTCCGGCTAAAGCAGCTCGGTGGAAGCCATGCTGCTTCTCCGCTGAGATGGCGGGGTAGCTTCGGGGGAGGCTTCGGCAGGTCGTTTGTTGCGATCTGCTTCTCGTTCCTCTAGCCCCATTGCCCTTTTGTGCAGTGCCTGCAGTTGGCTCTGCTCTAGTTTCTTCCTCCTCTCGTGGGTTTTGTAACCCCCTGCGTCCGGAAAACCAACCTTCCACAGAATGGAGCCTGGCGTGGCTCGTGTCTGTCCAGGGTGCTCAGGATTCCCGAGGGCCATTGTGAGCTCATCCTTCTCCCTGTCTGGAACGAACGTCCCTTGCTGTGCTGCATGGATATACTGCCGAAGCCTTGTGACTGGTTTTTTCAGTTGCTCGTCCGTCCAACGACACTTCCTTGATACAGGATCCAAGGTTCCGCCAGCCCCGAAGAAGCAAGTCTGGTAACGGTCTGGCCATCTCATTGTCTCCGGTTCGATCCCTTTATCAAGCAGATCATTGTCAGCCTTGGACCACTTAGGCCGGGCTTGCAGGTAGCCAACTGACCCCTTGCGATGGTGAAACTTCTTCGCAGCATTTTGCTTGTTTGTCGCCGACATCTTCTTACTCTTTTCCGATGTCGTGTAGGCCACAAATGCGGTCCAGTGATCTCTAATCTTCTCATATTTGCCGATGAATTCTGGTGTCTCTTCTTTGGCGACAAACTTTTTCAGCTATTTCCTCCACCTCCTGAATAGGCCTGCCATCTTCTTAAGAGCACAAGACTTGATTAACTGCTCTTTAACTGGCTTCTATAGATCCTCCTCTGGCGGTAGGGTGAAATTTGCCTTCAGCTCAGTCCAAAGATCATCTTTCTGCATATCATTGACATAAGACACCTGAGGGTCTTCCTCCTTAGGCTTATACCATTGGTGGATGCTGATCGGGATCTTGTCCCTAACAAGAACCCCACACTGAGCAACAAATGCGTTCTTTGTCCGGGTGGGTTCAATCGGTTCGTCGTCACACGCGATTGCTGTGATCTCAAACTTTTCATCCGAGCTCAACTTTTTCTTCGGGCCTCGTCTCCTTACCGAAGTTGTGCTCGATCCGGAGGGCTTGAAAAAGAAAGAAAGACGAGAGTTAATTAATATGTGTACATATACCAAAACAATGAATGCATCAATTAACTAGTCAGCACGGGATTAACTAATATATATATATACCCGGCCAGACTCGGTTCAGTCACCGGAGCAGTCAGCACGGTCTCCTTCTTGTACCTTCATTGGGTCATCACCAGAGCCATCATGAACATAGCCCTCTTCTTGTACCGACATTAATGGGCCGGAGCCATCATGAACGTAGCCCTCTTCTTCACACAGTCCTTCCTGACCAATGGTGTCGTTGAAAAATGACGCAATGACATCAGTTCCGTCTGTGATTATCTCCCCCAACATCGCTTCTGTTGCTTCGTCTCGGTACTGCTCCATAGTTTCTACAAATATTTACAACATGTGAATTATTATTCAAACATGGTACAGATGGATATATATTAGTGGCAAACATAGAACTAGCTAGCTAATCACAATAAGGAATCATGTTAGTGGCCTCAACGCTGCTTCTCTAGGGTTTGGGGTGGCCTAGACAACGCTTCAAGGGTTTGGGGTGGCCTCGACACAACGCTTCAAGGGTTTGGGGTGGCCTCGACGACAACGCTCTTATAACTTAGTAAATTTGGGTGGCCTCAAGAGAGTTTGTCGGGTAGGGGCGCAGCGGGAGGGGGTAGGAGACCAACATCGTTTTTTCTCTAGGGTTTGGGTGTCCTCGAGAGTTTTGGTCGAGCGAAAGGGCCGAGGGCGGGTATATCGACAACGACAGAGGAGAAGATCGAAGAAAAAAAAGATGAAAAAAAAGAGGAGAAGAAGAAAGGAATAGAGGAGAAGAAGAAAAAATAGAAAATCTATTTTTTCTTCTTCTCCTCTATTCCTTTCTTCTTCTCCTCTTCTTTTTCTTCTTTTTTCCTCTTCTTATTTATTTCTCCTCTTCTTCCTCTCCTCTTCTTCTCCTTTCTTCCTCTTCTTATTTTCCTTTTTCCTCTCCTTCTTTTTCTTCTTCTTCTTCCTTCTTCCTTCTTCTTCTTTTCTTCCTTTTCCTTATTTTACTTTTTCCTCTACACTAACCTAAAATGCACAAACCTAAAATCGATATCTACTAACAACCTAAATAAAAAATTAATACATATATTAAAAAACATATATAAACAAAAAAATGCTACGAAAAATATATTCATACATAGATAGCCACATCCATTCATCATATAGCTACCACATACATATATACATTATATATATGAAAAAAATGCAATGAAAAAAAAATACACTTACGAAAAAAAATACTATGAACATGTACACATATATACACATACAAAAACATATACACAAAAAATGCAATAAAAAGCTATGAAAATGCAGGGCAGGGGCGACGCGGCGCCAACGCAGGCCAGGGGCGGCGGCACATGGCGGCCGCGCAGGAGAGGGCGGCGGCGCGGGAGCATGTGCTCACAGGGGGCAGCGGCGACGGCGAAGGCGAGCAGCCTGACGTCTTCGGTGGCGGCGGCGACGGCGAAGGCGAGCAGCCTGACAGCGTCGGTGGCGGCAGTGACGGCAAGGTGGTGCAGGGGCGTCGGGCGGCGACGGCGATGAGGAGGAGCAGGGCGTCGGGGGAGAAGTGGGGGATTTGGTCGAAAACTGCTAAGTGTTGTATATATATCAAGAGCATTGGTCCCGGTTCGTGGCACCAACTGGGACTAATACACCCTTTAGTCCCGGTTGGTGCCACCAACCGGGACCAAAGGCTTCTTTTCAGTAGGCCAAAGGGCGGGAAGTGGCGGCCTTAGGTCCTGGTTGATGCCACCAACCGGGACTAAAGGGTGGGCATTGATACCGGTTGGTGCCACAAACCGGGACCAATGCCCCCCTTTAGTCCCGGTTGGTGCCGCCAACCGGGACCAAAGGCCCCTGCGCTGCCCGCGTCGCGGCCAAAATTTAGTCCCACCTCACTAGTTGAGAGGGGCTCGGAGTGGTTTATAAGCCCTGCTACGGCTACCCTCTCGAGCTCCTCTCAAATGCAGGCTTACGCGCCTAATCTCACACTATGTTGTTGTGGGCCTATTGGGCCCTCTGCGGGCCTGAATCCTGGCCCAGGTTGGGTTTCTAGTCGTATTTAGGCCGTGGTGGCCCAATAGGTGGCAGTTTTTTATTTTTTCCCAGTTTTTTGTTTAGTTTTTTGCATTATTTATTTTGTTTTGTTTTTTGCTTTATTTTTTAATTCTTTTTGCTTTTAGGTCAGAAAAATTATAAACTTTCTGTTAGTGCCATTAGTTTTAGAAAAATTATTTTGTTTTTTTGTTTTCTTTGTTGCTTTATTTATTTTATTTTGTTTCTACTTACAACAAAATACTTATTGTTGCTATTTTTATTTATTTTATTAAAGTTTATGTTTAATTATTTTTCTTTTAAGTCACAAAAATTATAAACTTTCTGTTAGTGCCATTAGTTTTCAAATTTGAATAGATAAAATTTGAATTCTTTGAAATTTGTGTGAACCACAAGTTTGTGATTAACTTTACTAAAAAATGAACATAGATGTGCCTATAGAGAAAAAAGGTCCAGACGAACCGGGAACAATGACCCACGTGGCTGCCCTCTTAAGAGTGTTCTTGGTGAGAACATAGTTGACAAGGAGCGAACCGGGATTAATGGTATTACGAGGGCCAAACCATAAGACATTAAAGCATTTCAAATGAACTCTGAAAAAGTTGAAAGTTGGCATGGTATCATAATTTCACCCACATAGCATGTGCATGTACAAAATGGACAATGGTATCATACTCGTCTGTTACAATGTTCGCATGGTATCATCATAATAGTTGCTGGAGAAAGTCTTCACTTTTTCTTCGCTTGTGTCATTTGCTTATTGCGCCATAACCATGGATAATCTTCATTGTTTATCAGGATGCTGGGGTCAACCTTGACTTTGAAGGGAGGAATTTAATGAAACTTTTCATAATCTTCAGACATGTCTGTCTTGCCCTCGACTCCCACGATGTCCCTTTTTCCTGAAAGAACTATGTGGCGCTTTGGCTCATCGTATGATGTATTCGCTTCCTTATCTTTTCTTTTTCTCGGTCTGGTAGACATGTCCTTCACATAGATAACCTGTGCCACATCATTGGCTAGGACGAACGGTTCGTCAGTGCACCCAAGATTTTTCAGATCCACTGTTGTCATTCCGTAATGTGGGTCTACCTGTACCCCGCCTCCTGACAGATTGACCCATTTGCACTTAAACAAAGGAACCTTAAAATCATGTCCGTAGTCAAGTTCCCATATGTCCACTATGTAACCATAATACGTGTCCTTTCCCCTCTCGGTTGTTGCATCAAAGCGGGCACCGCTGTTTTGGTTGGTGCTCTTTTGATCTTGGTCAATCATGTAAAATGTATTCCCATTTATCTCATACCCTTTCCAAATCGTAATAGATGAAGATGGTCCCCTGGACAACAAGTACAACTCATCACAAACAGTGTTGTCACCTCTGAGACGTGTTTCCAACCGACTGCTGAAAGTCCTGATGTGTTCACATGTAATCAAGTCGTCGCACTGCTCCGGGTGTTTGAAGCGCAGACTGTTCTTGTGTTCATCGACATACGGGGTCACCAAGGTAGAGTTCTGTAGAACTGTGTAGTGTGCATGAAACCAAGAATATCCGTCCCTGCATATTATTGAGTCGCTTCCAAGCGTGCCTTTCCAGTTAGTCTCCCCTCATACCGCGATTTAGGGAGACCTATCTTATTAAGGCCAGGAATGAAGTCAACACAAAACTCGATGACATCCTCTGTTTGATGGTCCGTGGAGATGCTTCCTTCTGTCCTAGCGCGGTTATGGACATATTTCTTTAGGACTCCCATGAACCTCTCAAAGGGGTACATATTGTGTAGAAATACGGGGCCCAGAATGACAATCTCGTCGACTAGATGAACTAGGACGTGCGTCATGATATTGAAGAAGGATGGTGGGAACACCTGCTCGAAACTGACAAGACATTGCACCACATCACTCCTTAGCCTTGGTATGATTTCTGGATCAATCACCTTCTGAGAGATTGCATTGAGGAATGCACATAGCTTCACAATGGCTAATCGGACGTTTTTCGGTAGAAGCCCCCTCAATGCAACCAGAAGAAGTTGCGTCATAATCCCGTGGCAGTCATGAGACTTTAGGTTCTGGAACTTTTTCTCTAGCACATTTATTATTCCCTTTATATTCGACGAGAAGCCAGTTGGGACCTTCATACTAAGCAGGCATTCAAAGAAGATTTCCTTCTCTTCTTTGGTAAGAGCATAGCTGGCAGGACCTTCATACTGATTTTGGAGGCATGCCGTCTTTTTCGTGCAAACGTTGCAGGTCCTCCCATGCCTCAGCTGTATCTTTTGTCTTTCCATACACGCCCAAGAAGCCTAGCAGGTTCACGCAAAGGTTCTTCGTCACGTGCATCACGTCAATTGAAGAGCGGATCTCTAGGTATTTCCAGTAGGGTAGGTCCCAAAATATAGATTTCTTCTTCCACATGGGTGCGTGTCCCCCAACATCATTCGGAACAGCTAGTGCGCCGGGACCCTTTCCAAAGATTACGTGTAAATCATTGACCATAGCAAGTATGTGATCACCGATACGCATGGCAGGCTTCTTCCGGTGATCTGCCTCGCCTTTGAAATGCTTTCCTTTCTTTCGACATTGATGGTTGGTCGGAAGAAATCAACGATGGCCCAGGTACACATTCTTCCTGCAGCTTCCCAGGTATATACTTTTGGTGTCAAGTAAACAGTGCGTGCATGCGTGGTATCCCTTGTTTGTCTGTCCTGAAAGGTTACTAAGAGCGGGCCAATCATTGATGGTCACGAATAGCAACGCCTTTATGTCAAATTCCTCCTGTTTGTGCTCATCCCACGTACGTACACCATTTCCATTTCATAGCTGTGAAAGTTCTTCAACTAATTACCTTAGGTACACATCAATGTCGTTGCCGGGTTGCTTAGGGCCTTGGATGAGAACTGGCATCATAATGAACTTCCGCTTCATGCACATCCAAGGAGGAAGGTTATACATACATAGAGTCACCGGCCAGGTGCTGTGATTGCTGCTCTGCTCCCTGAAAGGATTAATGCCATCCGTGCTTAAAGCAACCCATACGTTCCTTGGGTCATGTGCAAACTCAGCCCAGTACTTTCTCTCGATTTTTCTCCACTGCGACCCGTCAATGGGTGCTCTCAACTTCCCGTCTTTCTTATGGTCCTCACTGTGCCATCGCATCAACTTGGCATGCTCTCCGTTTCTGAACAGACGTTTCAACCGTGGTATTATAGGTGCATACCACATCACCTTCGGAGGAACCCTCTTCCAGGGGGGGTCGCCGTCAACATCACCAGGGTCATCTCGTCTGATCTTATTCCGTAATGCACCGCATACCGGGCATGCGTTCAGATCCTTGTACGCACCGCGGTAAAGGATGCAGTCATTAGGGCATGCATGTATCTTCTGCACCTCCAATCCTAGAGGGCATACGACCTTCTTTGCTGCGTATGTACTGTCGGGCAATTCGTTATCCTTTGGAAGCTTCTTCTTCAATTTTTTTAGTAGCTTCTCAAATCCTTTGTCTGGAACAAAATTCTCTACCTTCCACTGCAGCAATTCCAATACGGTACCGAGCTTTGTGTTACCATCTTCGCAATTGGGGTACAACCCTTTTTTGTGATCCTCTAACATGCATCGAACTTCAGCTTCTCCTTTTGACTTTCGCATTGCGTCCTTGCATCGACAATGACCCGGCGGAGATCATCATCATCGGGCACATTGTCTGGTTCCTCTTGATCTTCAGCAGCTTCGCCCGTTGCAGCATCATCGTGCACATCGTCTGGTTCGTCTTGATGTTCGGTAGCATCACCGTATTCAGGGGACACATAGTTGTCATCGTACTCTTCTTCTTCGCCGTCTTCCATCATAACCCCTATTTCTCCGTGCCTCGTCCAAACATTATAGTGTGGCATGAAACCCTTGTAAAGCAGGTGGGTGTGAAGGATTTTCCGGTCAGAGTAAGACTTCGTATTCCCACATATAGGGCATGGACAACACATAAAACCATTCTGCTTGTTTGCCTCAGCCACTTCGAGAAAATCATGGACGCCCTTAATGTACTCGGAGGTGTGTCTGTTACCGTACATCCATTGCCGGTTCATCTGCGTGCATCATATATAATTAAGTGCGTCAAAAATCATTACATAACATCATGAATAGATAACTAAGTGACCAAATTAATAGAAGTTCATCATCACATTAAAACCAAAGTACATACATAGTTCTCATCTTCAAGCGAAAATCAGTACAGAACAACATAAATCTCTGCAGAGCATCTAAATTAATTAAACCATACATTGAAACTATGTAAAACATTTCAATGTGAAAACAAATGTGATCATAATCGCCACCAAGGTAACAACTGATCCAACGGCATAATGATACCAAGCCTCGGTATGAATGGCATATTTTCTAATCTTTGTAATCTTCAAGCGCATTGCATCCATCTTGATCTTGTGATCATCGACGACATCCGCAACATGCAACTCCAATATCATCTTCTCCTCCTCAATTTTTCTTATTTTTTCATTCAAGAAATTGTTTTCTTCTTCAACTAAATTTAACCTCTCGACAATAGGGTCGGTTGGAATTTCCGGTTCAACAACCTCCTAGATAAATAAAATCTATGTCACGTTGGTCGGCATAATTTTCATAAACAATAAATGAACCAATAGTTATGAAAAGATAATATATACCACATCCGAATCATAGATAGGACGAGGGCCGACGCGGGCGGATACCAAAACCATCGCACTATATAAGATGCAATAATAAAAGTAATAAAATAATACAAATATCTATCTAAACATACAAGTAAGAATATTTTTCCTTTCAGAAAGAAGATAAGAACAAGAGGGTCAACACGGTGGTGCCAGCGATGAGATCTGCGCGGGTGATCGACGGCGGTGAAGACTGGTACGGGACGTGACGGACTGCTAAACCTAGACTAATATTGAGGAAAATGGAGCTTGGAGGTCGAGCTTGGAGAGGAGAAAGCTTAAGTAGCGTGGCTCGGGCATTACATCGAACACCTTGTGTGCATAGGAGGTGAGACCACCAACCCTCTCCCCCTCGGCTGCCAGAAAAAACCAGAGCAGTGTGCTCTGCTCTTACACGAGGGGGTATATATAGGCACCTCATTGGTCCTGGTTGGTGGCCTGAACCGGGACTAAAGGGCAGCCTTTGGTCCCGGTTCGTGGCACCAACCGGGACCAATGGTGGTGGGCTAGGAGCGAGGCCCATTGGTCCCGGTTCGTCCCACCAACCGGGACCAAAAGGTCCTGACGAACTGGGACCAGTGGCCCACGTGGCCCGGCTGGCCCCCGGGGCTCACGAACCGGGTCCAATGCCACCATTGGTCCCGATTCTAGATTGAACCGGGACTAATGGGCTGACCCGGCCTGGACCAATGCCCCGTGAACAACTATTTATTTTTGGTGTTTGCATCAAATTGCATGTTTAAAGTTTATTATGTACTAGTTCATAAACAAAAGTTTGTCCTTCTCAATTTAAGTTTCAGTTGTACAGCCAAGTTCCTTCTTCATACCATGTAAAGTAAACTATACAGAGCAAGTGATCTTCTTTTGCACTCCATGTATGCTTCTGTTCTTCATCCGTAATCCAGTGGTGTGCTGAACCTACCCACTATAGCACAATGTCATATTTTGCAATGTCTTAACTATGAACAATGTCATATCATTCTACTATTATCTAAACCGTCTCTTTATTTGCCAATCTGAAATGGGATAAATTGACAGCACACTAACCATTAATACTTATGAGTTCTTGATCTGTAATCCAGTGGTGTCGTGAAGCTGCCAACTCCTTCACAATGTCATTTCCTGCCATGTCTTGACCCTAACAATACCATATTGTGTTAATGCATTTTTAAACTGTGTCACTTTATTCGTCAGTAAGAAATGTAATGAATTGTCAGCACTAATACTTTTATGTGCAAAACCTGTCATTTGTCTGCTTGTTTATCTTTCAGAGTGAGGAAGATATAAGTGTTGAACAAGCGCAGTCTCATCATCTTGCTCAGGTGCTTGCGCTGCAACTCGCCAGCAAGGCTACCCTTTCTTGAACTCTATTGAAGTGTTGTCGGTTTTGTATATTATTTTGTCGGCGTGTTTATTTGCACTGGTGGCGATCTTTGATGCCCAGCTTATGTAATCTGCTGTCTGCTTGTGCTTTATTATAAGAGTGGCGAACTTTGATGCCCAGTGGATGTAATATGTTGCAATTTCTTTATTGTATAGTCTAGGTTTTTTTTCTTATTCACGATGCTGTAGTTATTTTCCTGTATATATCTCCTGTCTTCGCACTAAAGCGGCCAAACATTAAAATTACAGTACATAATCGGGCCGTCAAACTGGCCCACTAGTATATTCGGGCCTTTAATAGGCCGAGTAACCCCCGGCCCTCTTTTTGCAAGAAAACTCAATGGGCTTTTAGGAGGCTGAGAAGTAGGTTGGGCCTGAAACGTGTAGAACAGCTGACGGGCCGGCAGCAGCCCGAATTGGACCCCGACCCATGAATGTGCGAATCAAGTCACGAGCTTTAAACAGGCCAAAATTGTCGCGGTCCTTGTTTGGCCCAGCTGTGAGCAGGCCAGATGCAAACCGGGTCGTAGTTTGGCCCAACCATATGACGGACTTTTAAGAGGCCAAAATTCATATAGGGCCAAAATGTTAAACAGGCCCTTAACAGGCCTAAACTAATATCAGGCCGAATTACTAAATGGGCCTTTACCAATTGGCCCGAAAGCATAGCATCCAGTTAACGGGCCGAATCTGATATGGGCCATAATTGAGGCCGAAGCCTCTTAAAAGGCCGGTCCAGATCTGGGCCGTGATTTGGCCCAGAACGTGGGAGGCTTTTAACGGGCCGGATCTCATATGGGCCATTATTAGGCCCGAACGTGGCAAACCATTAATGGACCAGATCAAATATGGGCCGACATTTGGCCCAAAACATGGCAGCCAGTTAATGGGCCGGCCTACTAGGGTCCTCAAAATCTAGTGGGCCTACAGCTGGGCCGGCCCGTTAGTGTCGGCGAAATCTCACCGGCCATTAGTTGGGACGTCCCATTATGATCCACAAGAATTTTGTGGGCCTTTACCTAGGTCGGCCCATTATGGCACACAAAAATCTTGTGGGCCTTTACTTGGGCCGGCCCATTATGGCCCGCAAAATCTTGTGGGCCTTTAGCTGGGCTAGCCCATTACGGTCCACAAAAATCTCGTGGGCGTTTAGCTGGGCCGGCCCATTATGGTCCACAAAATCTTGTGGGCCTTTAGTTGGGCCGGCCCATTTAAACTTGATGGGCCGTGCCACATGTCGATGTATCATAGGCGCCTTCTGTCCAATGAGTGCATGACATCTGTCCCAACGACACGTGTTTCCTCCAGCCAATGATGATTTTACACGTGGAAAATCCCCATTGGTCGGGGATGTTAACGGGTTATCGGATCCAAAACCCGACCCGACAGCTTAACGGCGTTTCGTTACAGTGGATGCGACGTGTCGGTCACCCTTGACGAAAGCACTTCTGTGACGCGCGATTTATCGTCATGGAAGTGGACACTTCCGTGATGATAATTTTGGTAATGTCATGGAACACTTCTACGACAGCACAGATATGACTATCTTGATTCTGTCATAAAATCGTCATGGATGTACATGCATGACAGAAAATGCGACCTACTATGACAAACATGTATCATCACGGAAGTGTATTTTTTGTAGTGGAACTTAATACTCTAGATGCATGCTGAATAGCGGTCCATGTGTGGAGTAATTGTAGTAGATGCAGGCAGAAGTCGGTCTACTTGTCACAGACGTGATGCCTATATACATGATCATGCCTAGATAATCTCATAATTATTCTCTTTTCTGTCAATCGCTCGACAGTAATTTGTTCACCCATCGTAATACTTATGCTATCTTGAGAGAAGACACTAGTGAAACCTATGGCCCCCAGGTCTATCTTTTATCATACAAGCTTTTAATATACTTTTATTTGCATCTTTACTTTTTTCATCTATATTATAAAATACCAAAAAAATATTTATCTTATCATATTATCTCTATCAGATCCCACTTTCGCAAGTGGTCGTGAAGGGATTGACAACCCCTTTATCGCGTTGGTTGCGAGTTCTTTGTTTGTTTGTGTAGGTTCGTGGGACTTGTGAGGAGGCTCCTACTGGATTGATACCTTGGTTCTCAAAAACTGAGGGAAATACTTACGCTATTGTGCTGCATCACCCTTTCCTCTTCAAGGAAAACCAACACAAGATAAAGACATAGCAGTGGTGTTGAGGGCGGCGACAAGGGCGGAGCAGTCCCATGCAGGAGTCGGGAAGGAGCCGGCGGCGTGGCAGGGCGCCGCGGGTGGAGGCGGGTTGGTACCCCAAGCCTGGCCATGCAGGGGCGCCAGTTGGGTCGTGTAGGCGACTTGGCCTGGGGGCACCCAGGTGGACTAGCGAGATGGTGGTGTCGGGGCGGTGGACCGCGGGGCCGGCCCGAGGAGGCCGGCACCCCCGGCGGGAGCAGCCGGAGCGCTGTAGGGGCGCCAGGTGGGTTGCATCTGTTGTATCTGTTCGGTGTAGGGGTTGAAGCAGATCCACGGTTCGGGCGCGGCGGCGGGGTAGGCGGGGTTGGAGTTGGCGGCGCCCCCACCACCATGCTTCTTCTTCTTCGACCAGCGGCCGTCGTGGCCGCCATTGCCACCGGAATTGCCACCGGTGGAGGAGCCGGTGGTGTTGCCGTAGATGGCGACTTGGGACGACACGAGGCCGCCCGGGGCGGTGTTGGAGAGCTGGTTCTCGCGGAGGAGAAGGATGGAGAGCGTCTGTAGGAAGGTAGGGGCCGGAACCTACATTGTGACGATGGTGGTGATATCGGACAAGCGGGGGTTCAGCCCCCGGAGACAGGTGAGGACCAGGGTTTGGTCCGTCACGGGCTGCCCCATGTCCGTGAGTGCGTCGGAAAGGGCCTTTAGGCGATGGCAGTAGGTGGTGATGGTGAGGTCTCCTTGTACGATGGCCCGGAACTCTGCCTCGAGGTAGACGGTGCGGGTGAGCTGATTGTCGAGGAATATGTTCCGGATCAGCGCGTAGGCCTCATACGCGGTCTGATCTTGGGCCATGATCGTGTCGAGGATGTCCCCGCTGATGGAGCCGTAGATCCACGAGCGCATGACGAAGTCCTGACGCTGCGAGTCGGCTGTGCAAGCATCCGGCGGCGTGACGACGGAGATGTGGATGATGAGGTCGTACTTGCCGAGGAGGACGGTGATGAGCATACGCCACTTGACGTAGTTGGACTTCTGGAGGTCGAGGACGACGGGGACATGCGTCTTGACGCTGGCGACATGGACGGCCTGGGACGCCGGTGGTGCGATGGATGGGATCATGGCCCCGGCGGTCTGCGTCCCAAGCGTCAATGAGGTGGAGGCCCCGACTGTAGAGGATGTGGAGGGGGCGGTCGACATGGCGGCGGACTGGGGAGGGGGAAGAAGCGGTGGCGGCGCGGAGGGAGGATGGCGGCGGCGGCTTAGGGTTTGGTGGCGGCGGAAGCTAGGTTGTAGGATCTAGGGCTGATACCATATAAACGTGAAACAATTTGAGGGAAGACGCCTCTCAAGGGGCGATCGGCTCATATATTTATAGCAGAGTTAGAAGTCTTGGAGACCAAGGAATAAACCCTATACGCGTATATGCACAACCGCATTCAAATGGAATACGCGAGATTAGCTATACAAAGTTATACGTTAACCATTGTAAAGCAAGCCACCAGCCTCCAAATGAATAAAAAGCTCCACTAGTAGTACAAGTGCATTTCTGTGTAGCATGTATATGTAGCTGCAGTTTACTCCAGTCTTCTCATGTTCGTCCTAGCTTCTTTCCGATCCCTTACTTTGAGCCTGCGAGAAGCTAACTATCCTATAGTTTAGCTAACATCCCCTCACCTCCTTCCTCCTTCCACCCCTCCAACCTCCACAGAGCCGCGACCATGCAGATCGAGCTGCCGTCCCTCACTCCCTCCTCGCAATGGAGACCCTACCTTGCGGGCGGCCATGGCAATCGAGCAGCACCAAGCAACCAACCTCCATGACAAGAACTAGACATGGCTAGTAGGAGTCTGATCTGCATCCCCCTTTTCCGTTGGTTTTTCTTCATCTTGATTCGCATCTGATGCGTGTGGCTGCTTGCTTGTTTGCAGTTTGGGGGCCAAGGAGAAGCTGCTTGGTCGATCTGGTGAGGATGGATGCCCACTGTCTCTTCTGTTGCCAAGGTGATTTGTCTCTCCCCCTCTCTTCTTTCCGGTTTCAATTTCGACTTGGTTCCATTGAGCCGTGGTGACCTCAATTTTGCGCTGGCCATCAGGCCATCTATGGTTACACGTGTGCTTCTCGAATTCATTCAGGGGTTTTAATGCTAAGTACATAAGCTATAAATTGTATTTTCCCTCTTGTACAAGCTACAAGATGCTTGCTCATGACATTTGTGACATATTTAAGTCAAGTGCTTCACTTGTGCCCATATGTATGTAACATCATTGCAGATTAACTTCTCAAACAACTCCTCTCCCATCTTTGTTTTATGTATGTACGTATGTACGTATGTATGTATTATAAACCAAGCATGGAATCTCTCTTCTTTTTTCTTCTAAAGAAAAAAAATGAAGCTAGACAACTCAAGGTTTTGACTCTGCCCCATATATATTTCGCTAGAGTACTTATTTAACAGTTTTGCTAGAACTCATCTAGATGAGATATAATTTGGTCTCATCCACCTTTTATAGCCATTGGATGTGATGCTATAAGATGCATGTGTGCTGACGTGGGTTGTATTTTTTCTTGTTTTCAAAGTGAATGAGACCAAATTATGTCTCATCTAGATGAGTTCTAGGTACTCCCCTTATTTAAAGCTGATTGATTTGTTGTTGTTAAACTGAAAGGTCAACTTTCTTGGCACAAATCATTGCTTGCACTTGTACTTGCATGTATATCGGATGGAGGACACCGTTAGTTTCCAGTCTAACAAATGCCTCAAAGTGTCTCATACATCAAAATTTCTTTAGCACTTGTGTATATGTGTTGTTATGCTCCTGTCATGACAAAGAACAATTTTCCTCTCTTTACCTTGATTTTAATATCACCTAGAAACATATATCAATATTCTGAATTTTTGGTTCTTATAATCCCATCTATCATATTTGGGAATCCTCAAAGTCAATGGATAGCGGCCATGGATCCAGCAAGAGAACTAAGGACTTTTCTTGTGGTTGGCGTGTGAGAATTGCTTTGGCAAGAGCTCTTTTCACGAACCCAACCATCCTTTTGCTCGATGAGCCTACCAATCATCTTGGTGAGTTTTTTTCTTCTAACCCATGTTACAAGCAGAGTGGATCTGGTGCTTTGTATTTTACCCAATAGGCCCATACCATGCTCTTCAGTAAGCTTTATTGTGACTGACTTTAAAAGGTACATAATTGTCAGTCATTTTAGATCATGCGGTGCATTGGCCAATGGTGAATTTGGAAGTAGGACACCTGTCCTAGGTGCACCATGTATTTAGTCCGATGCTTTTCTACAATCTGACTTTGAGTGTCAATGAAAGCATGTCCCCTTTTTGTCTTGTTTGAAGGCTAAATCACATCAGTTTTGAACATATTTGTTTGGACTCTTTTTGGGAAGAAGTTCACATTGATTTAATTGGTGGACCTGTGGAGGTGGCACACCCCTAGGGGAACAGCAGCTGCAATACCAGGTCGGCTGAGTAGGCTAGTATCTCAATTTAGAAAGATAATGTGTTCAATATAGGGTCATATCTTCAATGCTTAGGCTGAATTGCTAGGTGATTCCCCTATTTAAAGGGTTATATATTATCAATGAGATTCATCAAACTGATCAATGAATCCCAAAGTATTTTTCTTGATGTACGATGAGCTCATAGTTCTGAAAGTTGATGCATAAAAGTCGAATATTTTTTAATGCCTTCAGATTTGCTAGTTCAAAGGCTCTGCCATGGCTTCCTTTGTTCTGATGAATAGTAATACCCGCTTTGCAGTAGGATTGCTTGGCTGTACGAGCATTTATACTGGAGAATGATACATCTCTCGATACATTTGGGTTTTAATTCCTGGATTTGTTTGACTTAACTCTGTCTGATATGTGTTCTTATGCTCCTGTCACGATAAAGATTGCAATGTTATGGTCATAAGATACCAGCGTGACAATCACCGGAGCTACCAGTGGGACAATCACTGGGCGTGGCAAAGCGCATGTATTCTTCTAGTTATGCTTGATTTTTAGTCTTAAGCATGGTACAATGGCCCCATGCATTCATTGATCTACTCATGTAATGCATTTGGAGATTTGTTCATTCTTTGATCTACTCTTGTTCCACTAATTAGTTGTATCATTCCCTATGTTGCATAGGTTTGGTGGTGTCAAGGGGAGTAAGACGCCCCCCCCCCCTTTTGCGTAGATTTGTAGGTTCGGCCAGCTCTTGTACAAGAATTTAAAGGTATTATCTTCTTCCAGATCTGTTCTTCCCCTTGGTCTAGGCACGTGGTCATCGAGTCATGGCTATGTTGTATGGTTCTGAGTCATGGCCTTTTTGACATGGCTGCCTAGGTTTTGGGTTTGGTAAATGATGCTCGGCTGGTTGATGTACATCGGCAAGATGAATCCCATCCCCATTGTTTCCTTAGTATGAGATTTGCTACTTTTGAGTGTATGCTGATTAGATGGAACTTTGAGCCGCACATGCCATGTGTTCACATTTTATTTACAAATTGTCTATATTTTTGGCCCATGAACAATCGATATATTGGCTTATGAACAGCTCAACTGTTACTTTTGTCGGTGTTCGTTAAATTCAGATTATAGTCATAGATGTGGACTCACTTTGTATCATGGTTTTTAGATTTCCCACTTTGTATGTCTTCATAGATAGATTTTAAATGAGAGTTGGTTCCTTTTTTTCTAGTTTTGTTCCATCCTCTACTCTTTGGCTCACATGTTTTGTTGTCAGTAGTGTCCAAATCATTGTGTGAAGTGGAGAGATTACTTTTTCCTGGGGGTCTTTTATGATGTTTGCTTTGTAGGACTACATATTATTGATTTGGATGAAAAGAGTGATATCTCTCGGTCTCATCTTCGCCGAGCAAGGAGAAGACGCTCGCCGAGAGGTTCCACTTGGTCTCATCTTCTTCCAGCTCTGACGATGACATTTTGGTTCCGTCTCGGCTACAAACAGAAAGTTGAGTCCTCCCGACAATTCTTCTTCCTCCTCTGTTCTTCCCCTTGATCTGGCTGGTGGTCATTGAGCTACAACTACTTAGGTTTTTGTGGAAATGATGCCTTGATGGCCATATAGAACATCCAAGAGATGTATTTTTTTCCAAAGTTGAAATGCATTCCTCTCTGCATTTTTTTCTATGTGGTTCATGAAACTGACAAGAGACATAAAGTTTGATGTCATGTATAGCAAATTAGCATCTGTATAAACAAAGTTATATATGTCCATTTGATACCTATGTTTTTGCTTTTGGAGTTGAGATGCACTAGTTCTACATGGGTCATGAAACTGGCAAGAGATCTGTGTCCAGTGGACATGTATGTTTTAGTTTTCTATTCCATGTACATAAAATTAGCATCCTTACGGAAGAAAATTACATATGCCCAATGAATATGCATGTTTTAACTTACTATGTTGAAATGCACTAATATATATGTTCTCTGTGGGTTGTGAAACTCTCCTGAGATGTAAATATTGTGATGCCGTGTATAGCGAATTAGCATCCTTGTTAACAAAGTTAAACTGCTTTTTTATAATATATTAGCATCCTTATTAGCAAAGTTATATATGTCCAGTTGATACCTATGTCTTTACTTTTTAAATTGAGATAGACTAGGACTGTGAGGGCATGAAACACAAGAGATGTAAATCATTGTGATGTCGTGTATAGCAAATCAACATCCTTATGCACAAATGTTAGAAGTAGATAGAATACTATGCTAGTGGATTCAGATTCATCTCCATTCCCTGGCATCCAATGCCCAAAACTATTCAACATGCTCTGCTTTTTTAAGAATTGTTTGTCCCGGTCGGATTATTGCATTGTGCCATTGGATACTTCCTGTGTTGTCATAAATAAACTTTTTGATGTTATGTACACAGGTTAGGAAGATATCTCCCGGTGTCAAAAAGGTTGTGCTAGTGGATGGTTGATTTGAGCATGTCGTTCTTTCCTACAATGCCACAATATGGACCATGCCATCGTTTGGATCGAGCGTCAAGGAAAAAAAGTCTTTGGATGTAAGTCCCTTGTGCTTGTACATAAAAATATTATGTCAGATCGGTGTTATTTCATAAAGGAAAGTAAAATAAAATTCTTTTATACTAAATTACACTATTGTTCTGTGACATAGAAGTTTCTAGCTTTGCACATGTTTGTTTCGAGCACTATTTGAAAGTGCGTTATATCGACTAGAGGGGGGGTGAATAGGAGATTTTTATGAATTCTTCACTCAGGAATTTGCTGGTGAGGAAATTCCTAAATGAAGAACTACTTGCAGCGGAATAAGTACTTAATAGGGAACATAACAGAACACAAGCATAGTCATCAAGATGAAATGAAGACAAGCACAGAGTACAGAAAGCGTAAACACATGATAACACAAGGAAGAAGACGGACAAACTGAAGAAATAGAAATGAGGAAATTGAGAAAGTCTTCAGTCAATGTCTTCAAACAGATATGAACAGGCATACAACAACATACATGAGGAAATGAAAGAGTTGAGGATATAGAACCAGTTAGCTCGGTGAAGATAATGATTTGGTAGACCAGTTCCAACTGCTGTCTCAGTTGTACATCTGGTTGGAGCGGTTAAGTATTTAAACTCGAGGACACACAGTCCCGGACACACAGTCCTCACCGTATTCTCCTTGAGCTAAGGTCACACAGACCTCGCCCAATCACTCGTGGTAAGTCTTCAGGTGACTTCCGAACCTTCACAAACTCGGTCACTCGGCAATCCACAATTCCTCTTGGATGCTCTAGCACTACTAGGGAAAAGCCTATACACAGAATCTTAGCAGCAGCGCGGCTCAAAAAGGAGAGCTTCTACTAATTAGTAGTAGCGCGTGCGCGGGAAACTCGCTGCTGCTAAGTTTTTAGCAGTAGCGAGCTCTGTGTAAACCGCGCTGCTACATATATCGACCGATGGTGTTCGCCTAGCTCCATTTAGCAGTAGCGACGTGGCCCGAACCGCGCTGATGCTACGAATGTAGTAGTAGCGCGCTTTTAATGAGATCGCTGCTGCTACATTTCAAATTGGAACTTTTTTTGTCACTATTAGCAGTAGCGTCGTGGCCCAAAGCGCTATGCTGCTAATTCTTTATCAGTAGCGCGTTTCTGCTCCCGTGCTACTGCTAACCCGCATCAACCCACCACACCTTTCCCCACCCGTGCCTCCCCTCCCCCTCCTCTCTTCCCTTCCCCCTACCTCCCCCACATGCTCCCACTCTCACTCTTCTTCTTCCTCAATACTTCTCCCCCATTACTCTTTCTCTTCTATCCACCTTTCTCTCTCTTCATTACTCCTACCTAACTACACCACCTCCATTAATGCATCTCCTTTCTCTTTTTCCTTTCCCCTCCACTAGTTGAAGTTGTCTCCTCCCAAATTAGGTAGCTAGGTAGATGTAGGATTTAGTTAAGTGACCTATTTGCCCCCTAACTAGATCTATCTTTGTCAAGAAGAGCTTTGTGCACTTTTGATCTCCCTACAACATCATCTCCATCGTGTCCTCGATCTCGATCGAGATAGAGGTGATGAAAATTTCATGCTTTTGCAAAATGGAAATATGTTTATGTGTGTGTGATATGTTTGTGGAAATTGTGTGTGTGGCACGCCAAATTGTGCTTTTGAGTTGCCTATGTTTTGCCGGAATGTCGATTTATTTCCGTTTCGGCGAATTCCGGGCAAACTCTAGATCCATATATGTCCTATTTTTAGGGAAGGTCATGCCAAATTTTTGTATGACTTTGATGCATGCATGCATTTTTATAATCAATTTGTTTATTATTACCATGCAAAGTTGACGATGGTCAGTGGAACGATGGTGGACAGGTGGTTGCGGTCGGCGGTGCAGGACATGAAAGAAAATAACCGGACAGAGGTTTTATGTCCGTGTAGAAAATGCAAAGGAATAGTTTGGCTTGACCCCCATGATGATGGTCGTGTCGAAGCGCACCTGCTCATGACTGGTTTCATGGATGGCTATACTCAGTGGATAATTGAAGATGAGGATGACGATGTTGAGGATGCCGACGGGGCAGGCAATGATGACACGGGGCAAGGTGAAGAGATGATCGATAATGGCGGCGAGGAAGAGGCCGGACCTGGCGGCGGAGAAGGGGCCGGACATGGCGGAGGAGAAGGGGCCGGACATGGCGGCGGAGAGAATGACATGGACTCCACGCAGCAGAGTTCGTCGGTACTAAGTTCAATCGTGCGGGACCCTCATGTTCAAGCATTGCTTCGCATGGAGACGAGTACTGAGAGAGCTGCTTCTAGAGAGGAGGCTAAGCTGGAGCAACTGGTGGTAGACTCGAACACTCCATTGTACGATGGTTGCAATCCTGGGGTGACCCGCTTGAGTTTCACGCTCCAACTACTGAAGACGAAGGCTAAAAACAAATGGACCGACACTAGCCTCAATGAGCATCTCAAGTACCTAAACACTACTAGGGAAAAGGCTAGCAGCAGCGTGGGTTTTAGGTGTATCAGTAGCGTGGGGTGGGACGCTACTAATAAGGCGCTACAGCTAACGTATAGCAGTAGCGCGTTGTCACCGGCCTACTGCTACACAAGTGTAGCAGCAGCGCGCTTACTGGGAGCACGCTACTGCTAGTAGCTCTAGCGCCCTTTGCAGCAACGCGCTACTACTATAGAGGCGCTGCTGCTAACTTCTATACACTCGCTACTGCTAATTTAACAGGTTTTTTGTTTTATTGGCATATTTGTTTTGTATTTGAACAGGCTTTATAGAAGAATCTTTAGCACATAGAAATGTCATCATGATACACATACAAATGCCTGCGAGACCACGAATATAATCATAGCATATACATACAAATAGTCTCATCATAATCATCATCCAACACAAAGTGGTCTCTCGTCATCATCTCGAAAATAGCGATACAAGTCCTTGATTACTTGCAAATACATCGTCATCCATCTAAACAATGGTATACACGAAAAGAGCTATCACTTTGAGTACATGAGTTCGTATCCCTCTCTCGCATTAGCGTGAACCTAAACTAACTACTGCCTGTCGCTCGGAAACCGGAAACCGGCAACACCTGGGCCTGACACTCCGGCCACTCATCGTATATATACTCCTGGCGTAGCACTTCTTCGCCATTGATGATCTATGCACCTGCATCGTCACATGAGTAGATGATATGCAACATATATAGTTGAGCAACAGAAAGACACAGACTTGACAAAAATAGAAACAAGATATCATAAGCATAAATAACAAATTTCATCGTAACCAAAATGCCCTAACTAGAGTGATCTTCGCTAGTCGAGGAGGAGGACAGTTTAATTACATCACAAATAAAGTTTCACTGCGCATAACTCAAAGTTTTGTCATACAGAAAGTATGGACTAAACAGACACATTGTCATATATCGACAATCACTCTAACATGCCGTGCCATCCATCGAGGTCAGGGAGATAGTCCCCGAGCTTACTGAAAGGCTTCATGTCGAGACGCTGAGAGGCTATGCATGTTCAGATGTCTTCCCGCAACATTTGTCCTCTATAGAACATCCCTGTTTTTCCAACGACCTCTTTCATGATGATTTGGGCAAGTTCGTGCTGGATGTTATAGAACTCAGCTCGAAGTCGATGATCCTCGATATCTCCTATGTCCTTTGCCCATTGCAGAATATGGGCATCGCCAGATCTAGGTGACATGTGAAGGTTCTGGTGATCCCATCTGTACTCCAGCATGTGGTGTAGGACATAGAATCCATCATTAAGAGAATCGTTCGGTTGCTAGATGCGGCAGAAGTCGGTCTTATGGCTGAAGGCGGCCCTGCCGCCCCTTCTCTTCTTGTCCCTAACCTCTCCACCCCTTGCTTGGTAGTAAAACATAGCACTGTCGAGAACATCTTTGATGTGGGTGTAATCCTTTTTGTGAATGTTCTTTGACGAGTCCAAGTAAAGAGCGTGGGAGAATCGGGGGTAGAGGATGATGAGGACGGCGCGCCCACCGCTGCGCAAAATAAGTACACCTCAAATTAATTAGCCTCCACCGTGCAAATGAATTATTAAAATCGAAGGAAGGATAGCAGCGCGGATGACTTACACGGGATGATAAGGCACGAGAATCGCCTCCTTGTCCTTATTGGCGAGCATGAAACTAACGATGTAATCCGTCGCGTATTCACGCTGCTCTGCACAGACTCCCAAGAAGCTCTCGTGCATGTAGTACGGGTCAGCGACACAGATATGACGTATCTGCTCAACCCCAATGATGTAGTTCATGTGCAAGGCATAAAGACGGACAAACGTAAAATCCAGCTTCTTCACGTGAAACATGTCGAATATGTAATCGAATCGGAGGAAGAACTTATCCGCAGGGAAGCTGTCGACGTACGACATTTTCCGCGGAATGTTAACCACGTAGAGTGGGTATCATGGATCTTTCGAGGCGATAAGGCATTTCTCTACCCGCAGCACATCGTCATGAAGTCTCCTTAGATCGCCGAATCTGGCCCGTAGCGCTGTTGCAGGTAGGATTGGTTGACCGGGGATATGCCATTTATCCGCATCGGGGATATCTATACGGTCCTGAAGCCGAGGCTGCTGAGGCAGCTGGATCATAGAATCAGCTTTTTTGCCTTTCCTCGCTCTCTTCCTAGACTTCTTTACTACGGAAGGTCGTCAATAACATGTTGAGACGGCAATTCAGGCACCGACTCATGACACTCAAACCCTGAGGAGGCGCCAGTATAGACATACTGTTCAGCGCCATCATCATCCTCATCCTCATCCATGGCGACGTCATCAGTGACTAATGGAGCCTCCTCCTTACCCCGTCCGCTCTGACCCAACCCGACACCCGACGCTAATTTCTATCTTCTGTCTTCTGTAGTTTCTCATCGTTGATGGTGGCGGTTGTCCGTACGATGCAGCCTATTTGATTGTCGTAGCAGGGGCGAGCTTCCTCGGGCGCCTTTGGCTCAAAAATGCCGTTGTCCACCTCCATGACCACCAGCCTAGTAGTCCTGAGTTTGTTAGGAAGCCTTGCCTCTTTGCTTTCGGTTCTACATCTGCTCCGCTCCCCGAGGCAGCACCGGTCTCAGCGCCGGTCTCGATGCCGGTCTGAATCTCAGCGCCGGTCTCAGTCTCAGCACCGGTCTGCGTGTCAGTCTCAGTCCTCGATGCCACCGGTGGGCCCAACAACAACATCGGTTGATCATCGGTAAGGCCAAAATATTCGTCTGCCGCCAGGTAGACGTCGTCGCAATCACCAGAACCCTGTCCTTCATCGTTGCTAGCCATGCTTCCTATGATTAAATCTAGTCAATTAATTCTAGACCTAATAAAATGAATAGTGACATAAAAAGGGACTATTGTTTTGCAGGAATGTTGACTCCTTCCTGGTGCGGCAAATCCCGGGCACTCAATATGTCCTAGTTTGTAGCACAAGTCATGCCGAAATTCACGGAAAATTTCGGCATGACCTTTGCTAAAAAGTGGACAAATCGAGAACCTGAAATTTGCCGGAACAGAAATGAATCAACATTCCGGCAAAACATAGGCCACTCAGCATCATTCCCTGGAAACAACAAAGCCACTTGGGCACAATCGAACAACTTCAATGAAAAGATATAACATGAGCAAACACTATATAACATGGCCACTTCAATGAAAAGATATAATCAACAATAATGAAATATGAAAATGAATATCAAAGACATATAGCTACTGTTCTGTTTGACCAAGTTTTTGAAAAGAAAAACAATTCTGTTTTTTGTTTATAGCTAAATGCCATAGCTACTGTTTTTATTTATAGCTAAATACTTTTGTTTTTTGTCTAAAGCTAAAAGTCTAGGAACTACATTTTCTCTAACCCTTTTGACCTCACCAGAATTTCCACTGCAAGACCTTAGTACCTACACCCAATTTCTTCAAAAATATTCAGGTCCATAGTCCAAATAATTCAAATTTCATTTGAATGAAATTTGGAACAAATTCAGGTCCGTAGTCAAAATATTTTTTATAGCTAAGTGTTTTTTGTTTATACCCTCTGTTAATTTAAATCTAAATGCTACTATTATTTATATACCCTCTATTATTTTAAAGCTAAATGGAATTACTGTTTAGGAATTTGCATAAAAATTACCCTAGCTAAATTCCTAAAAAAATTGCAAATCATATTTCCTAAATGCTATAAAATGCCTACTGCCCTAAAAAAATCTAGGGTTCATATGAACACCTAGGGTTCATATGAACATCAACACAGTATCAACACATATATATAATTGCCCTAGCAGAGAGAAATAGGAGGGTAGGGACAGGAGTGGCATAGCCTTACGGTCGGCGCCGAGGGAAGGCTCTGGCTCGGGCAGCGGCGGTGAGGTCGAGGGCGGCGACGGCGAGCTCGAGGGAGGCGACAGTGAGGTCGACGATGACGGCCTCGGGCGGCGGCTGTGAGGTCGAGGGGGCAGCCTCGGGCGGAGGCGGTGTGGTCGAAGGCGGCGGGCGGCGGCGGTGTGGTCGAAGGCGGCCTCCGGCGGTGGCGGTGTGGTCGAAGGCGCGCGGCAGGGCAATGGCGGCGATGGAGCAGTTGGGGGACAGGGGGAGTAGAGAGGGGGGGAAAAGGACTTAGCGAAAGTTTGCGCCAGGGCCGCCGGGATTTGAGTCAAACTAGCAGCAGCGCGTTTCTACGAAACGCGCTATAGCTAAGATAGCTATAGCGTGTTCTAGAGAAACGCGCTGCAGCTAACCCTTTCTGTTTTCTTTCTCTTTTTCTTTTGTTTTCTTTACATTTTGTTTTGTTCATTTCTCCTTTTTCTATTTCTTTCATTTTCATTTACTTTTCTACTTATTTTTCTATTTATTTTCTTTTCCATAGCAGTAGCGCTCTAAAGAAGAAACACGCTGCTACAATGTTTTTAGCAGTAGCGTGCTTCTGCGAGAAGCGCTGCTACTATTCCTAGCCTACCGGCACCAGTGAGAGAATTTTAGTAGTAGCTCTTCTCTATGGAGACGCGCTACTGCTAAAATAATGATTGTACCGTGGTTTTGCATCAAGCGCTACTACTAAGTAGCGCTAGCGCCGAGTTTTGACCAACGCTACTGCTATACCTCTGTGTATAGCGTTTTCCCTAGTAGTGAAAGGATGTTCTTCCCGCGGGTAATCTATGTCCTACTAGTGTTGATGAGGCCAAGAAGATCGTGTGCCCTCTTGATCTGCCACACATTAGATACCATGCATGCATCAACAACTGCATAATTTATCGGAAGAAGCACGCGGAAAAAACAAGTTGTCCGGTGTGCAATGCTTCTCGATACAAGAAGGCCGGGAAGAAATGTCCCCAGAAAGTTGTATGGTACTTACCGATCACTCCCCGTCTCCATAGGTATTTTGTAGATCCCAAGGAAGCAAAGCTAATGCGCTGGCACGCGGAGAGGAAGAAGCCCGACGATGGAGATGATCCGAAGCTGAGACACGTGAAGGATGGAAGCCAGTGGAGAGCGTTGAACATCTTCTATCGTTATTTTGAATGTGATGCAAGGAACATCGTGCTCGGGCGTGTACCGATGGCATGAATCCGTTTGGCAACCAGAACACCAACCATAGCACATGGCCCGTGTTTGTATGGATGTACAACCTCCCCCCTGGTTGTGCATGAAATCGAAGTACATTCACATGAGCATGCTTATTCAAGGGCCGAAACAACCAGGAAATAATATTAATTTGTATCTGGGGCTACTTCAAGAGGAGTTAGACACGTTATGGAAAACACCGACCAAGACATGGGACGCCAGCAAACGTGAGTATTTCAACATGAGAGTCGCGCTGATCACGACAGTGCAGGACTATCTCGGTTACGGATATGTGGCAGGCCAGGTGTGCCATGGATATTGCGGATGCATGCGGTGCATGGATGATACGATGTCTCAGCGGCTAACGTCAAGGAAAGATGGCGGGTCTGGGAAAATCGTGTACATGGGGCATCGAAGATGGCTTGAACAGGACGACCCATGGAGAAACCGTGGAGATCTATTCAATGGTCACGCTGAGCATCGAGGACCTCCACGTAAGCGGAGCGGTCCTGAAATCGATGAGCTGTTGAAAAACTGGAAGGAGTGCCCCACGACAGGAAAGACGATGAGAAAGGCACCGGAGCCGCTGCTGAAGGTATGGAAGACGAGGTCTGTGTTCTGGGACTTGGAGTACTGGCACAAACTCGATACACCTCATTGCCTTGATCAAATGCATATCTGTAAGAATGTCCTTGAGAGCTTGCTCGCAACACTGATGAACATGCCGGATAAGACCAAGGATGGGCCGAAGGCAAGAAAAGACTTGCAAGATTTGAAAATTAGGGAAGATCTGCACATGCCGCCCCGTAAAATGTCAGACGAGACAGAAACGGAGACAGAGGCACGGGAGAAGAAGGGCAAGAAAATAAACAAAGAGGATTATTGCCCCCTTCTTGCTTCACCTTAAGTCAGGCTGAGATCAATGCCTTCTTTAAGTGCCTTATCGGAGCCAAAGTTAGTTCCGGTTACTGTGGCAAGATAAGCAGATATCTAGACACGGACAAGAAAAGGTTCAGTGGGATGAAGTCTCATAACTGTCATGTGATGATGACGCAGATACTACCTGTTGCCCTTAGAGGGATAATGGACAAGCACGTCCATGACACGCTTATTGGTCTCTGCAACTTTTTCGACGTCATCTCTCGAAAGTCGATCAGTGTGAAGCTGCTCCAAAGGCTACAGGAAGAGATCGTTGTGATACTAAATGAGCTTGAGATGTACTTCCCGCCCGTGTTCTTTGACGTGATGGTGCATCTGTGTGTCCATATTGTGGATGACATAATAGACCTGGGGATGATAATGGACCCCTCTCAATGCACGTTCCACAACCAGCCGATCCCCGCTGGGCACTTCAGGGTTAGCTTGACCAGTGTCAAATCGGGGCACGAGGATTTTCCTCCTCCAGTACAGCATGTGGGAGCGGACGAGAGACCCCGCCACGGATTGGAAGCTGCAAGAATTGGGTGCTCTTTGGCCGAAGAATCTTATTCGTCTGGAGCCGGCCGAGAGCACACCAATAACTACCACACATAAACAAGCATGTGCGAAGACCACCACCCCTCCTACGCAATTACCAGCTCCTATAGTGCCGGGTGAGAGCGGCGGACGACATGATGAAGGGGGTGCAATAGTTATGGCTGATGTAATTTCTCCTGTAGAACTGAGAATGGATGATGAGACGGAGGTCGACCCTATGGATTACCTCAATACAAACGCGTATGACTGTGACATAGATATGATGAGTCAACCATATGACGAATCGGGCTATCAACTTGCTAATGAGGATATGGATGATATGCCCGGGCAGGGTCGTATCATGGATTGCAAAAAGTCTCTCTTCATGAAATCCTCACAGGACATGCCTGAAGATGCCGCCTCAACACAGGCTCAACTAGCCGGGCACGAGGGTCGTACAGTACTTAGCCCGAGAACACTGGGGCAGGGGTTAAGGAACGGTCTGGAAGGTGTGCCCAAGAAAAAGGAGAGGAAGAGATCGGGGAAGGTAACTGCCTCCAAACAAGCCAGAGCACATAGCAGCCAGACGATGCATTCTGAAGAGCGTGTACCCATGAAAAGTGTGGTCATGTTCCATCTCACGGGCGAGCCGATGCTACCGCCGAAACCGCTGGAGGCACTATCAGGGGATCTCAGGAGACTGCACGACCATGTGTTGTCGACTGAGAAAAGCCTACTAGCCTCAAAGGATCCAGGATATCCGACATACGCGGCTCGTGTGCCTGAGGGGAAGTGCTACGTCGACACATAGCCCGCGGAGGTGTTCTTCCTGCGGTTTGACCATATCTTTGAGATGTTTCTAACAAGGCGGCTTGATTTTACTATCGTCCGCCTTTTTGCGCTACATATGAGCTTCGTCATGAAGAGTGAAGAAGTCTTGCAAATCTGTGTGGCGGATCCGTACTACATGCACGAGTCTTTCTTGAGTCTCTGCGACTTTGAGCGTGAAACTGCTAGGGAGTACCTGCAAAACTTCATGGTACAGAATAAGGACCGGGAAATTGTCCTCGTGCCTTATCATCCAAAGTAAGTCAGTTCCGGACAACCCTTTTGTACATTTCAATCATTCCTTCTCTCTCATATGGGGAATAATTTGAGGTGTCTTTTCCCCGCCGCAACGGGCGTGCCGTCCTTATCGTTATTTACCTGAAAGTCTCCCACGCCGTGTATTTTGACCCTTCCAGAGACTACGAGAAAAAAGACTACACCCACATAATGACTATTCTAGATGATGCTCTCCAAGGCTTCAGCTTTAGAGGTGGCCACGTGCAGATCAAGAAACAAAGGAACAAGAAGATGGGTTTCGCGCATAAAACTAACTTCTCCTGCATCCATGTCCCAAAAACAAGCAAGAAGGATGGATTCTACATCGTCCATCTCATGATTCAGTTCAACACGGATCACCAAAAGCTTCGCATTAACAGCAGAAATGATGATCGTATCCACAAGTGGCTAGAATCTCATGGAGAAGCGGATTATAAACTTAGAGATGACTTCTTTCGCATCCAAAGTGACATTGCGATGATCATCATGAAAGAAGTCGTCGATGAGAAGGGGATGTTCCACCACGGCCCTATATCGCGAGCTGATGTCCGAACTCGCATAGGCATGCAACGTCTAGACCTCACGCCGTTCAAGAAGCTAGGATTCGTCCTTGATGATATGCAAGGATGGAACTTCTAGTGATTTATGATGCCGATGATGATGATATGTGTCGGTTGAACTTGTATACTTTTTGTAGCGATGAAACTTTGTGATGTCCACGGTCCATGCCGAACTTGCGTAACGGTACTTTGTTAGTTTGCGTACGATGACCTGCGTACCTCTAGTTAATTAATTTGCGTACTATATGTTGCATCTAGTTGCTAACCCTTTCTTTTTCGGTGTTGCTCTAGTATATTTTGTTGCATATATATGATTGTACATCCTCTACATGAACATGCATCTCTAACAGGTACCTAGTTTCTTGATGGCGAGATGGAATTTCTATGTCGTGTACAAAGGGAAGGTTCTGGGGGTGTACAACGAGTGGCATGAGTGTCAGGCGCAAGTGAATGGGTTCACGGGCGCCAGCCATAAAGGCTTCAAAAGCAGACAAGAAGGAGAAGCTAGTTACTTGAGGTTCACGCTAGCGCGAGAGAGGACTCGTAACCGCCACCTCATGTACTGCATAGTTCCGCTCTCACTCATAGTGATAGCACTTCTTGCGTATACCTTTGTTTAGATGGATGACGTTGTTGCAGTTGCAAGTATTCGAGACTTGCATGTATCGCTATTTTCGAGATGATGACAAGATATCACTTTGTGTTGGATGATGATTATGATGAGACTATTTGTATTTACATGCTATGATTACATTTGTGGTCTCGCAGGCATTTGTATGTGTATCATGATGACATTTCTATGTGCTAAAGATTCTTCTATAAAGCCTGTTCAAATACAAAACAAATATGCCAAAAAAACAAAAAAACCTACTTAAATTAGCAGTAGCGAGTGTATAAAAGTTAGCAGCAGCACCGCGATAGCAGTAGCACATCAAGGTAAAGCGCGCTAGAGCTACTAGAAGTAGCGAGCTTCCGCTAACAGCGCTGCTGCTACACTTCAGTAGCAGTAGCGCCGGTGAGCACACGCTACTGCTATCTGTTAGCTGTAGCGCCTTATTAGTAGCGCCTATCCCCGCGCTACTGATACATCTAAAACCCGCGCTGCTGCTAGCCTTTTCCCTAGTAGTGTAGACCTTGACGCCTAACCATCTGGAAGAAGCACAATCTTCAAAGGAAACAAGCGTCGGATCCACGTAGGATCAATCTCTTCAGTGATGCTCAATCACTTTGGGTTTGTAAGTGTTGGGTTTGGGTTTTCCTCACTTGATGATTTCGCTCAAAGTCCTGGGAGGATGGATTGCTCTCAAATGACAAGTGTGAGTTTCTCTCGGAGCAGCCAACCAAATAGTGGTTGTAGGGGGCGGCTATTTATAGCCGGGGAGCAGCCCGACATGATAAGACATAAATTCCCTTGTCTGATATGACCGTTAGGTGGGTAGATATTTTGGGATAGCTAGCACGTAGCACAGCAATGGTCGGACTATTTGAGGTTCGAATTCCTCAGGGCTATCATGTTCCTCACTTCAAATGCAATATGCACTGGCGAATTCCTAACTCTTCAGTAAGAACAAATTTCTCAGAGACCAGAAGAACTTCGTCTCTGTCACTGAAGAATATGACTGAACTGTGCGAGATTTCCAATGGCTTCACTCGAAGGGATTGGTAGGTGTAGGATTTTGAGTTGAGCATCACATGGAAATTTTTCCTTAGTATTTCCTCGACCCCTTTAACAGTACAGTGTTTCCTATGACTCAAGAAAGAGAAAATGAAACATTAAAAACAAGAGTCTTCATGCTTCATGTTCCTCGAATGATTACCAAGTCTTCAAGGTCACACCAATTTCTTCACATTCAAATTCTTCAGAAATCCAAAGTCTTCAGTTGAGGAACTTCATTTTTAGGGTCGACTTCCTCTGTAAATATCAAACTCCTTATAAACTTATAGACCTGTGTACACTCACAAACGCATTAGTCCCTTAACCTATAAGTCTTCAATACACCAAAATCACTAAGGGGCACTAGATGCACTTACAATGTCCCCCTTTTTGGTGATTGATGACAATATAGGTTAAGTTTTCAACGGGGATAATCGTATGAAGTGTAAATACTGATATTGAGGAATTTCATTGCAAGATATAGAAGAACTCCCCCTGAAGGTGTGCATAGTGAGGAATTTATTTTTGAAGCAATGCACACTTGAAGAGTATAATCATGGAGATCTCCCCCTATATCTTGTAATTCATGCATGCATTTGATATATAATATGAAGAATTTGAAATGCATGATGAAATATGGTGGCTGATGTAATTCAGCATGCGTGCATTAACATTAATGAGGAATAAGCATGCAGAGGAACACAGCAAAAGTATCAAGCCACCATAGAGTTTAAGATTACAACTCGATCCAGCAAAGTCATCAGAAGAACGAGAGTTGTAACTGAGCAAAAAAAATGCCCATATATAGACCCGCTTGAAGACTAACTCAAATTTCTCCCCCTTTGTCATCGAATGACCAAAAGGGTTGAAAATGAGGACTAACGCCACTAAATAATATCATGATGATGGAGGAGCGCCAGCGTCGTCAGGGTCTTGAGTCGTTGTAGGGCCTGCTGCAGTATCGTCCAAGTCTTCATGATCGTCCATGGCGCGTAATGAAGAATATGAGCTGGCCACCAAGGAAGGAACCTTGACTTTCTTGAATCTGTTCAGTGGAGGTGCAGACCAGTCAAAGTCTTCCTTGAAGCCCATTTGCTTTAGATCTTCTTCACCATATAGATGTGACAGAATAGCCCAGGTGCGGTCAAACAATTCATGGAGGTAGTAGTGGTTTTTCTTCACTGCATTATGTGTAGAAGTCATGTTGTGAAGAATAGAGCCAAACTGACGCTTAACCCACTTGTGGTTTCGATCCACCTTCTAGTGAAGACTTATCAGTAGTTCACGATCAGTCAGCACACGAGGAGAAGTAGCTTGAGGACTTGTATTGGTAGCATTGGCAGCAGTATCATGAGTGGCAGAGTCATCATTGGTGGAGTAAGATTCAGCTTTGCGGAAGTGACCATCCAATGGATGAGTGACTTCATCGATAATAGCAGGTGCCTTGCCCTTTCCTTCAGATGAGGAATATGTCCGTTTGAGGACTTCAATCGGGGGCAAGTAGCTGCCATGGTTAAGAGTGTCAGCCTTATAGTTGAGTGAAGACCTTGATCTGAGGAATCTCATGATCCATGGAGCATAAGGCTTCAGCTCAAACGGTGAAAGTGCAACATTCGCTAGAGTCCTCATGAAGAAATCATGGTAATTTATAGGGATACCATGCATGATGTTGAAGAGCATATTCTTGATCATCCCTACAATTTCTTCATCAAATGAATCATGACCTTTGATTGGACTGATAGTCTTCGTCAGAATGCGATAGATGGTTCTTGGCACATACAGCAAATCCTTCATGAGGAATTTGGTCCTTTGAACTGGTCCAGGCTTCAGGGGCTTCATGAGCACTTGCATATAGTGGTCAGTGTGTTTAGGTTCATCATACAGACAATGAGCGCCTTCTGCCGGAGGAATGATTGGCCAGGCACGAAGCAATTCAGAGGCTGGTGCCTTGTAATGAGTGTTTTCGGTCATCCAATCCAACACCCAGGAGTTGATGTCATGTGCTTCACCAATGATATGTAGTGTTGCATAGAATTAAAGAATTAGCTCTTCATTCCAGTCAACGATGTCAGTGCAAAAGTTAAGGAGACCTACATCATGAAGCTTACTGAGGACCGGCATGAAGCACGGCATAGATTCCATGTCCACGTGAGGAATGTGCTCGTGGTCGAAGACTTTGTCCTTGTCAAAGAGAACTGAGGAATAGAAGTTGGCCTGGCCGGCAGTCCAGAAGCGCTTCCTTATAAGACGAGCATTGTCATATGGGTTAAAAATCAGTGAAGAACATATGCTCGCTGAAAAAGTCATCAGCCTTGAATTTTGGCTTCTTGGAGAAGGGATTCTTTGGCTTGGGTTGAGGGGTGTCAGTGATCTGTAGTACCACCACAGGAATCGCAATCTCAGGTTCCTCAGGCTCAGGAATTTCAGTTTCTTCTACAGCTGCAGCCTGGGTCATCACTTCTTCATTAACATTTTCTTCAACAGTAGTGGCTGGAATTTCTTCATGGACAGACGGGGTTTCACGAGGTTCGTCAGATCCCACCTGTACTTCAGTAGCGGTTGGGAACTGAGGAACAGCTTGGAGAGGAATGAACAACGGAGAGTTGGGATGCTAACTTTCCCCAAAGTCATCATTCAGTACTGGTGTGGTACATCCAATGTCCACATTCTCATCTTACATTTCTTCAACACCTGCCTCTTCAGCAGTGAACTGAGGCATTGGTGAGGCGATGACTAGGGTTGAAGGGATTCTATCGACTTCAATTTCTTCGTCCACCTGCTCTGTCGAAGCAGCAGAAGGAGTTTCTTCATCGGATTCCTCGGGAATCTCATAGTCTTCACCAAACGGAACAAGGTCCTTTGATGGCATGAAGGAGACAGGAACGACATCAATAGGATTTGCAGCTGAACTTGTCAAAGGCTTCATTTTCTTCGGAGCTGAAGAATCTAAAGAAGCTGATGCCTTCCTCTTTTTCATCGCTGCATGCTCTGCAGCCTTGGTCTTCTTCACATCTAGGATAGATGGAAGGATAGGAGCTAGCCGGTGTAGGCGCAGGAGGTGCAAAGGATGTTGGTGCATTTTCTTCAGGCGCAACTATTGCAGTTGCCCTGACTTCTTCATTTTCTTCAGGCGCACCACTAGTGGATGCCCTGGCAATTTGTTCAGCGGCTGGAATGGAGTCATCAGCCCTGGTACTCTCATTTTCTTTAGTAGCCTGACTTAGATCAACGGTGTTGGCATGTTCTTCAGTAGGCTGGGCAGATGCTTCATCCTGAGTAATTTCAACGTGCACCGGAGCAGTGGCAGTTGAAGAAAAAGTCTTCGTCAAGTTGACGAACCGAACCTTTGCTCCCTTCCAATCCGCATAGTACCGATTGAAATCATCACTCAATTGCTTGATTTCAGCTTGTACTGCAATTAGTTGTTCATGGGTAAGAGCGAGGACATTGTCCTTGAGGTAGCACTGTTTCTTGTATTGCGCTTTCTTCAGCCTTCGTCCTTCTTCATATTTCCACTTCTCTTCCTCAATGAAGTGAGTTAGCACATGACTTTGACCAGGAGTGAGGTTCATCTCCGGCAAAGGTGTAGTGGAGTCCTTATGCCATAAGTCAATGAAGTCGAGGATCAACTTGAGATCCAGAAGTAGTGGCACATTGTTGCCTTTTGCTCTAGCGGCCTTGGCTTGCCGGTCCCTGATGAGTTCAGCAAGTTCTTCATCATCAGCCTCATCGTCATCAGAGGGGATTTGGAAGGCAACCTGCTTCTTGTGAGGACTTGGGCGAAGGCCTCGTCCAGCAGCGGCCTTTTTGTTGAACAGAGATGGACCGGCTGAGGAACTTGGTGCAGCAGTGGAGCTAGCAGATGCTCCTGACATAATAGAGATGCCAGTTGTCCTTTGGCACATGGCAAGATGCATAGGTGCCGAAGATTTGGTCGGAGCAGCTGAAGACTTTGTCGGAGGAACTGAGGACTTTGGAGGAGGAGCAGACTGAGGAATTTGCCGTGAGGTTTTTGAAAATACTGGCCTTGAGGGCATTTCTGAGGATCTTGGCCGTGAGGGCATTGAAGGAGAAGCACTGGACTTGTGGGCAGGCTTCTTTGGCATAGCCTTCCTGGGCTTACTACCAGAGGCCTCAGCAGCGTTAGCAGCAGCAGCAGAATCTTCATTGAATTTCCTCACTGCTTCTTTTGCTTGCTTGGCCAGTTAGGCATGGCACCTAACCCATTTAGCAGCATAGTCCTCATCGCGCTTGAGGCTGGTGGGATCCGCCAGTTGGCCAGGTCTCAATGGAGGTCTTGAGCATGGAGGGTTGATCGCGAATTTCTTCATGTATTTGGGAGTAACATACCTGTACTCCCTCCATTCTCGTGCCCATCTCCTCTTAATCCATTGTATGCGCACCTTGTGCTGATTCTTGTCCTCCTTGCCAAACTTGGCCTCATTAGGAGTGCAGTATCCAGCATAAATGTCCTCAGGGATTTCAAATGCAGTATTAACCTCAGTCCTCTTTCCTCCCTTCTGTGGTTTCTTACCGGCAGCCATTTTCTTCAGCTGAGGATGAACAACTAAAGTTTCTGAAGAGGTATGCAAATTTTCTTTGAGGAATGCTGCAAATGAGTTAAGTTGATGAGAACCTAGTGATTCAGCAGCGCACATGTGTACCTGTAAACAGAGTATAGTTGCGAGAAATTTGGAGAGGTCATATGCGTTCTTAGAAGAATTTCAAAAAGAGAATAGGTTTGAGGAATTTGACCGATGAGTCTTGAAGAATTTCGCTAAGAGTTCTTTATCTTAGGTTCCAGAGTTGTATAGATTTGAAAATCCACACAATTGAGGAATCTTGAAGAAAATCATTGCTTAGAGAAATGAATCAAGAACAGATAACATGTGAGGTGTTTAGTGTGTGAAGATTTGAAGAATAAACACCTTTGAAGATTTTTAAGAAAACACATGAATCAAAGCGGGTAATAAAAGTAACTTTTAATTACCCGAAGTGAAGAACACGATGAACTGGAAAGTGTTGAGGTGAAGTTCGTCCGTTCAGATCTTCCATGCCCTAACTCGGCAGAGGAAGACAGCTACGGCGGCGGCGGAGTGAAGAAATCCGCAACCGGCGCGAGTACGACGGCGACAAGGTCGAGACAGTGAAACTCTTCCTCACCGGCGACGATGAAGTAGCAGCGGCGCTAGGGTTTGGGAAGCTCGAGTGGGAGAGAGGTCGAGAGGAGTAAAAGTGAAGTGAGGAAGAGGCAGGGGTATTTATAGCGGCAGTGAAAAACTGTGCGCCCGAAGGTTTCGGACGAACGTGCCCCTGGCCCTTCTCATTCACATGACATGTGTCACCCACGTACTGTGAGGTGGCAATCTTGTAGGATCGTGGGTGAATAAATAAGTACTTTATCGTGGAATGCGGAATGGTTTGAGCGGTAAAGTCGAAAATTCAGATAAGATTATTTTAAGTTTCCGTTCGCAATTTCTTCAGCTGTTAAGGACACAGTGAAGATTTTGAACGAGTTTCGAATCGGAACGCACATGAAGAATTTGTGAAAAGATTAGATTGAGTTTAGCATAGAGGGGAAGGGTCCCATCACATTCACTTAGCGGAAAAAGTCAACTTGAAGAATTAGCAATATATATACTGCATCTTCTTGACGACGAGCACTTCAATATAAACTAGTGAACTTCGCGTCGGAAAAAACTGCACGCAGTGTTTTTCTAGTACTGATTTCGCTCTAATTTTTTTATTGTTTATCGGAACGAGGCGTATAATATACCGTTGAAAATCTATGGATTAGGCGCAACTTCTACATGTTGAACAGTTTTCGAGATTCCACACGGTTTAAGAGCAGTTTTGAATATTGTGCGGCGGATGACGAGTGGCAGCGAGCATTTTTTCGCGTTTTTTTTCTAAACCGCTTGTCAGAATGAAGCAAATGATACGCCGTTGGATAGATATCATCGAGGCACATCTTTTTCATATATAAATGTTTCTCTAATTCTTTATGTTTTAAGAGCAGTTTCAAATTTACTAAATCGCGGAATTCTGTTTTTCAAATTTTTTCAAATTTTCGGTAATATTTTTGCTCCAGTTTTTGAACCGTTTGTGAAAACGAGGCGTATGATACGCCGTTGGAAAGCTACGAACGTGGTGCAACTTTCATATGTTGAAATATTTTTGAAATTCCTTACGGTTTTAAGTTAACATTGTAAATCGTGCGGTGGACGATGAGTGGCAACGGCCATTTTTGGTGAAATTTTTGCAAACTGCTGGTCGGAATGATTCAAACGATACGCTGTTGGTAACATATCGACGATACGCAACTCTTTCATGTAGAACACTCTCTCTAATTCTTCACGGTTTAAGAGGAATTTCGAATTACCGAAATGCGGAACTCTGTTTTTCACGACACCCAAATCGACGTGGGGACTTCATCCAACTGAAAACCGCACTGCAACGGACGAAAAACCGCACTGCATCACAGGGTAAGAGAACTGCATGGTTTCTTTTATTCAAACATAATTTTTTCAAGGACGAGAAAGTAGAGTGCACTTCACATCGGGTGTAAATGAACCACAACACTGTCAATAAGTGAACCGTATTACTTTTTTTCGCTTCCGTAACAAGAATTTTGCACTGACGGGATGAACAACATCAGATGGCATACCGCACTGCTTCAGAATGAAAACCGCAGTGCATCGAATGGGCAAACGAGCTGCATAATTCCTTTTGTCGGACGTAAATTTTCTTGAGTTTTTGTTGTCTTTTTTTCTAAATTTTTTGTGATCGAGAATGGACCGCAGAAATGAGGGAAGGGAACCGCGACATATATCAAAGTGAACGTCGATGTTGAATGAAGTGAGCTGCATGCCATTTTTTACATCATTGCCGTCTGCTCTGAACCATGGGAGTAGTGCACTGCACCGATAAAAGAGAACCTCTTCATGGGACAAAAGTGAACCTCTTCGATAAAAAAATCATACAAAAAAATCAGGTAGTAGAATTTTTTTTTCACTGCATCACACAACCATATGAACTGCATGGGCTACATCCGCCGTTGACCTGGTACTCTGCACATTACATACAGGCATACATGTCTGCGACGGAGAAAAATCTATAAAAAATGACACCATACAGGCATATAGACACACACTCACACACGTACATTGCCGTCCACTATGCCAAATTCAGCACTGAAGCACCATGAGCTATAAACTGCACTGCCAATGCATAACCAAAGCTGAATGTAATAACATCACTTGCACTCGAGAAACTTAGTCAGAGTGCAATTTCTGAACTTTCTTAACACACAGAAAACTCCAAACTGCACTGCATATCTGGAATGGGTAAAAACTCCAAAGTGCACGGCCACGGATCCGAGCTCTGAATCTGAGCTCAGGGATGTGGCCATGATGCCGCCGCTGTGTTGGGTGTTGTCCATGCTCTTACACCGGGAGTCACTGGCAAACTGCACGGCCACGACGAGCGTACTGCACAACCGTTATGTAAAAGGGCGGGTGGGGTTTGCTCTCACTGGTGTCAGGGAGCTGCACGTACCATGTTGATGAACTACGCGGTCGCCTCAGGTGCACTGCACGGAGGGGGTGAGAGGAACTGTAGGTAGACACGTAGCGGGGACCTCGCCGTCTCTTTTCTCGAGGTTGTTGATGGCTAGCCAGCGACCTCGTGGCGAGATGGAGCCGCGTGGGGGAGGGTGTGGCCGTCCGAGATCCCTCAGGACGCATGGATCCATCGTCGGAGGGTCTTCAGATGTGGATGGACCTCCTACCACCACCTCACCGGCAAAAGCCAAGTGGAGCACCCCTTGATGTGATCTAGTGGCGCGGGGGTGAGGCTGCCAGCCGACACGGTATTCAGTGAACTGCAGGTAGGGAAGGAGTTAGCTGCGAGGGAGACTGCCATGAACTGTAGGTAGGGGAGGAGTCAGCTGCGGGGGTGACTGCCGCCGCGGGGGGAGGGGGGAAGGCGATGGCGGAGTGGGTGGGAGCACCTGATTTGGATCTGGAGGCAGGCAATGTGTTCAGCGGCAAGCAGAGGCGTGCAGCGGGAGGAGGCCACATCAGAGGCGTGCAGCGCGCCCGTCGACATGAAGCAATAGGGATGGGGAAGGTGGAGCCAGGGACTAGTGGAGGCCGCCGTCGTCGTTGCTGTCCAGGAGCTGCTACCCTTCGCCGCAGTAAACCGAGAGGAGCGCGGGCAGTGCGGATCCCACCGGATCTGGTGTCGGGAGGGTTGCAATGGTTGCGGGGGATTGTGGCGTCGCGGTGGTGCGGGCTAGTGGTGCGATGGTGGGTGCGCTGGAGGGTGGCGGTGCTGCACGCGTGGGAGAGGTGGCGGCCCATGACGGCGGCGCCGGGAGGCAGGTGGTGCAGTGGCGCGGCGGACGGTGACTACTCAGTGGCGCGGGGGAGGGGCTGG
>NC_041386.1:668424823-668460456 GCF_002162155.2 Triticum dicoccoides | reverse complement strand
GGGGAGGTGGTGGTGCGGCGCCGGCACGGGGGAAGCAGGGGAGGTGGTGGTGCGGCGGCACGATGGGGGGAAGGGGAAGCCGTGGGGAGAGAGAGAGAGAGAGGATTTTAGGTGGGTGAGGAGAAGATAAGGTGGGATTTTTTGCTGGATTAGTCCGTAGCTATAGGTTGCTTGGTGGTGTTAGCACAATAAGAAATTGGTGTGCAGAATAAGACTCTTAAGGGTGTTATCATAATAGACGAACCGTACCACCCGGTGGTACGTAGTTACCCCACATGTGTCATATACTACCATATGGTACTATATATACTAATTTATTATTTTAAATATGTTCATATACTATATTTAAGCTATTTCAAAGCAAGTTACATGAAAAAATTGCATATAAGCCCATAGTTTTTGTTATATTTGTGAAATACGTACATATTTGTATGTAAAAAAGAGCATACTCAAAAATGGTACATACTACCTAAAAATTAGTATATACTACCTAATCATTGTTATATAATACATACTACACATACATACTTTCGGTTTCGACAGATACTACATACAACATACACAACACAAGTGGTGGTAACTACCACTGCTTGTAGGAAACATTTGTCCTATATAGTGAAGACATTGCTAGTTGAAGACAAACGACGGAAATAGTGAAGACATTGCTAGTCGAAGAATTTGAAAAACTGAGGAAAAACTCGAATTGAAGATTTTCAACTTTTGTGGTGGCATAACCCACCGTATAAGAAAATTGGCTTCAGACACCGCGTACAATTGTCGTAGGGCTCTGAGAGTCTATTTGTTCGTTAATTTCTTCACACTTAGAGGGCTAGTCTTCATTGATTGAAGAAAAACGTTACTTCATGTGTTGCGCATCTAAGTCATCAAGTAAGCATAAGTGTTAGGATGAGTGTCCATTTCGGAGAACATTCGAAGATTCTAGGATATTTAGCTTACACCACAACTTGCTAAATCTCTTCTCATCCAAGGGCTTAGTGAAGATATCGGCCAGCTGATCTTCAGTGCTTGCATGGCAGATGGAGATATCGCCCTTCAACACATGATCATGAAGAAAATGATGATGAATCTGGATGTGCTTTTGTGATACTCCAAAAATTTTATTTGGTTTTCAGCAAAAACTTTGTGGTTTTTGAAAAGAGGCCATTTAAAATTTTTCCAGAAAACCTTCCTCTTAAAAACTTCCTTTTCTTTGGCAAGGTTTTTATTTTTATTCAAGCTTTGGTGTTTGATCTTTTGAAACTTCTTCTCTGTTGGTTCCCTCTCAAATTTATTTTGGGAGTTTAATCTTTTTCTTTTAAAAAGAAACTCTATGAAAACTTGGGATTTTCATATCTTGAAAACCACCCATGACTTTGTATTTTGCCCAGGTGGTAAAACCCCTCCAAAACCTCCCCTCCTCCTTGTAAGCAACCTAAGTTCTCTGTCCCAACTAATCCAAGCAAGTTTTGGATTTTATCCTAATTTTCTTTTCACTCAAATCATTTCTGAAAATTATTTGGAGCCTGAGTGTTTTTCAAAGCAAGTACCCTTTTGCATTTGAGTTTTGAGCTCAAACCAACTCTCCTGGAAAGCCCTTTGTACCCACAACCCAGAACCATCTTGATCCACTCCTTCTCTTTTCAAATTTTTCAAAATTCAGTCTCTGCAAGTTTGGACCAGATTTGCCAAATTTGGTGAAATTCATATCTACACTTCTCCAAAAATTCCACCAAAATTCAGGCAGCCTACTGGAGCAATGAGTAGCCACTCCACCAAAAATCAACTCAAGGAAAAATCCCGAGAGGACAAAAACATTCTGTCGAACACCTGAGCTGCACTGTTCCTTTGCAAATTCAGAAAATTCAGACTTCAGTGTCGTTTTTCGTCCGCCAGCTTCACTCATGCGTTGACAGTGCGCTTGGCGCGTTGCACGCGGCTTCTTCTCCCTGGACAGCACCCCCGCACGCGCGCTTGGCATCTTCCCAGCGTCGGTGGCGCCCCTGGCCGCCCGCGCCGGCATGTCTTGCGGCGGCCGAACCCCCGTAACAGCCGACAGGGGATGGAACGGCGGCTCAACGCCGTTCGGCGCTGCCCAACGCCCCTCTGCTCTCCGCGTGGCCTCATGCATGCCAGCACACGCCCGTGGCACCGTCACTGTGGCCCGGCAAGCACGGGACATGCTCACTGCCTCCGACGGGCCCGCGCCGCCCCGTTCTGTCGAATTCGCCCATAGCACCAAATCCCAGCTCAATTAGCACCTAAACGGAACCGTGGACCTCCACGATGACGCCCAACGTCCTAATTACCCCCGACCAAGCCCTGCACCGCCGTAACCTTCACCGGAGACCCCCGTTCACGGCCACCGCCTCGGGCCGCCTATAAAAAGGGCCCCCGAGCTCACCCTCGAGCACGCACCACCTCTACACCTCACCAAAGCTCTGCCAAGCCACCCGGAGGACCTCGAGGAGGTCTCCTCCCCCAACTCCGGCCGCCCCGATCCGCCTCGTCCTCCACCACGATTCGCTCCAGTGAGGCCGTCTCCGGCGCCCAAACCCCGTCAGTTACTCCCTCTAGCACCCAGTAAGCTAACGCCAGCATCAATTTGTCCTTCGCAGCTCTCTCCGACGAGTCCCTCGACCACCCGAGCCGCCGTCCGCCGGAGCAAAGCTCGCCGTCGACGTGGTACTCGCCGGCGACCACCACCACCACCAACCGACGCAGGAAGGTGCCCTAATCACGCAGGTACCCTCCGATCCCCCTGCCTCACCGTGGATCGCCGCCGGCGACCACCGCGGCTCTCGGGCGCCGACGAGCTTGGTCCCCCCCCCCATTTGAAAGTTTAAACCTGACGAGTGGGACCCCACCGTTAGCCTCTCTGTCATTTCTAAGTGAATCATTCTCTGGAAGCGCCTTCGGGCAAAATACGCTTTCCCCTCTGGGCTGGCGTATTCAAGACTGGAACGTTTTCTGTTTTCATAAGCTAGCCCCTGGGAACTTTCTGTTTCATTACAGATGAGTCCCTGGACAAAAACCTTTATAACTTTTAAACAGAAAAGTATTTTTGATTGATTCTTTTTCTGTCCTCTTTAAAATTTTGTCTAGTTTTTTATCAGGTTTATTTGAAAAATATTTGGAATACTTTTTGTGCACCTCTTGGTATTTACGATAGCGCATATATTTTCTTTATACCGTAGATACCGAAGGAGGTGACGGAGCCGCGAACTTAACCGAGCTAAGCTCCGACTACTCCGAACCAGGAAAGCATGTTTGAACTTTTGATATGATGATTGTTTTGGCATGTTTGCATTAAGTAGTTTATGGCATGTTGATGAACATACCGATGAATGTCCTGTTACCTGAGATGATGACGCAAGTGAGTTCCATGAGTGGATGGATGTGAGTATGCATGGCCATGTATTGGCATGAGGATGGGTAAGATGGCAGTGTTGTAGCATGCCAGGCTTATGCCAGACTATGTGACTTCAATGTCAACTTGTATCATTCCAGTTCCTTCCATTCTTCCTTCCTTGTACTACCACAGGTTTTCCGTAAGGAATATGGCTTAGTAAGTTGTAAACCGCTTTCCTGGTACACACCAAAAAGGAGAGGCCGTGATGATGGTTCCATGGCCCTGGATTAAAGCCAGTCATCCGGTCAGGGGGCATGGGTGTTTCCGGTTGGGACCGAGAGGGGGGCACCCCTTAGAGCGCGCGTATATAAATTTGATCCCATGCTATTCGAGATTGTGATCTCCCCGTCTCAAAAGTTTTTCTTGGACGATGTCTAGGGTGATTCCTAGCATCGAGAGGTAGGATGGGTGTGTACTGGTTAGCTGTGTTTTCTCCCAAAAAACCGTAAATGGAACTAGTCCTTCGGGACTACGGAAATCCGTTGGCTGTGGGAATAATTTTGTACAAACTCTGCAGAGTCATATATTCCTCAAAATCATCTATTCCATGTCCAAGATCGATATTAACTTATCCTGATCAAATGTCAGTTTTGATGACAGAGACTCCGATGAATCGCATGAGTGCTAAGTCCGGTTAAATGATTATTCCTGTGAATGGACTAACCCATTTATTCTCATAAATTGAATGTTTATTATGAGTATTATTTACTTGTGAATAAAAGCCCTTTCTGCGATGTCGCTCAGACGTCCGACTGTGGCATTGTTGTATTTTACTTTCTTTTCAAGCCCTTTATGTGGTGTCGCTAAGACGCCCGACTGTGGCATTTTTTTTAAAGCCCTTTCTGTGATGTCGCCCCGACGTCCTACTGTGGCATTTCTTTTAAATCCCTTTATGTGGTGTCGCTAAGACGCCCGACTGTGGCATTTTTTTAAAGCCCTTTCTGTGATGTCGCCCCGACGTCCTACTGTGGCATTTCTTTTAAATCCCTTTATGTGGTGTCGCTAAGACGCCCGACTGTGGCATTTCCTTTAAAGTCCTTTCTGTGATGTCGCCCCGACGTCCGACTGTGGCATTTCTTTTAAAGCCCTTTATGTGGTGTCGCTAAGACGCCCGACTGTGGCATCATTTCCGTATATTTATTTGTTCACCTTTCGAGGCGTCGCTTCAGACACCCGATCGGTCTTCATTTATGTTTTGTGGGATTTCAGGCGGACTACCGCCGTTTCCCTTTTACTTACCTCGTTATGCTAATTTTTGAATATACATTGGTGAATTAATCATGACGCATTCATGCATGCATTTGTTATATCTTACGTCCAAACTGTCTTGCGAGTACTTTCAAAGTACTCACTGGCTTGTTGATTTGGCCAGATGCTGACGAAGGCGATCTCATGGATGAAGAATTTGATAGCGAGTCCGACGCCTAGAGGAGTCCCAGTCAGTCTCGTACGACCCTGGATTTGGTCACTGTATTATATCCGCTTCCGCTACCAAATAAATTCATCGAGCCTCACCTCGACGCTCGATGAGATGACAGTTTTAGAGACTTGTATCTCTCTCCCCGCTGTGTTTTTCCACCATCGCCCTATCCTCGAGTCAGTAGTATGCCTCCACACCACTGTGTCATGTCCGCCAATATGTATATTTATTGGCGTGCTTGTAATAATTTGGTTGAGCAACCGTAGTTCGACCCTGTAATATATTTTATGCTACTGGCTTATTGTATCAAGAATTTGTCTACCAGTAAGGAGGATTTCTCTCATACTGGACTCAAAAGATTGGTTTCTCAATAAATACTTTTATTCGAAAACCGGTCGTGACAAGCTTGGTACCAGAGGCAGGATGACTGTAGGAAGCCACTAGGTGTGATCGCTAATTGGTTATTAGCATGATTGAGCCTTTCCATATTTTCTTGATTGTAGTCATTTTCTGTCAGTCAGCATAAATTTATGATCTGACCATGCAGAATTTTTGCCTACTTTTGTAGATGGCCGACAACAGCTGCGAGTCTCAGACCTTCGCCAACATGCCCGATGGGTTCGTCAAGCTTCTTTCCTTCATCGTTCAGGTCGCGATGGGGCCATCTGTGTGCCCAGTCTTCACATTCTGCCAGCACCGAGTCAACGACAGTCTGACCATGCACCAGGCCGCGGTGCAGTTCAAGGGAGGGCATGGTGAGTTACGTCGCTTCCGGTTCTTGGGAAGAGCCATGCCTACGGAGAGGCATGCTATGCAGATGGCAGCCCGCGAGGCGATAGCTCGTCTCAGGGATGTCCTCCCCGTGATGAAGACTCGTCGTTACCGTTGTCTTCCGTGCCATGTGCCTTACACCTGTCACTACGCATACTCCTGCCCTAGAGGAGAACGAGACGAGGCTTTTGAGATGCTCATTGAGTATCTCCGGGCCCTGGAGGCAGCCTTCGACAACCTGGCGGACGACTTCGTGGCTGCCCGCATCGACTCAGTTCATGGCTGTGCTGCCAACAGGAGGGAGCTCCTACCCACCGCACCGCCACTGACTTTGGTCTCGTCCTCAGCATCTTATACGCCTACTCGTCGCCTACCTTCTACCGAAGAATTCAACCAAGTCATTGCACCCACTCCAGCGCGCACTGCACCACCCTTCGCGCCCACTCCTGTTCGTGTTGTTCCGCCCCTGGCAACCGCTCCGTCCACTCTGCGCAACACTACACGTATGGAGCCTATTAGCGAGGAGGAAGTCGAGTCCCCAACCTCGCTACGCCTCGCCCTCAGCAGGGCAAAGGAGGTCGTCAACATCTCCGCCTGAGTACGCTTAGCCGCCATGTAATGTACCGCCTTGTATGATATGTTTATATGTGCATAGGTTGTGAGAAGTAGGCTGTTTGCGCATCATGTAGGGTCTGGAGAAGTGCACTAGCCTAAATAACATGTCAGGATTATGTACACATATCCTGAGTGATGTATTGTATAATTATCGCCCGCGTGTAAGATATGTATTGAGCAGTCCTTCTCCGTGCGCAATTCGATTTGTTTTCTTAAGTGATCTTGGTCATTTAAATTATTTTCCATCCTTGTGCATTTATGGATTTGTTTTTGCGACCATCTTCGCTTTTCTTATGGGTTTTACAAAATATATCCCCAGAGTGAAAAATGTCTCGTCCTTGGACTCGCTCCATGCCTACTCCGCCAGAGGAAGATTATGACACTCAACCAGGCAACAATTTCACACAAGGGCAGTCGAGTCAACAGAACAGTGAAACGGCACTTTCCCAAATGTGCCGCCTTTATGAACAGAGTCAGCAACAACATCGAGAAATGATGAACTAAGTCATCAACATGGGAAATCACCATGGATAGTATCAGCAGCATTCCAAGTTATCTGAGCTACAGAAGACACGTCCTCAAACATTTTCTCATACTGACAAGCCTCTTGAAGCCGAGGATTGGCTTCGAGATATGGAGAGAAAATTAATTATTGCAAAATGTTCAGATCTCGAGAAAGTACTATATGCTCCGCACTATCTCACAGGAGCAGCTGCATCATGGTGGGAGAATTTTCTGCACATGCACCCCAACGAAAATGATATAACCTGGGATGATTTCAAGGAAGGTTTCCGTGGTGCACACATTCCCAAGAGTATTATGAAAATTAAGAAGAGAGAGTTCGATGACCTCAAACAAAGGAACATGACAGTGTCGGAATACAACGGTCAATTTACTCTATTGTCCCGCTATGCCAATGAAGAACGTATGAGTGAAAGCAAGAAGATGGAGAAATTCCTTGACGGTCTGGCGCCCGCGCTTAAATGCCAACTGGTCGTGCACACTTTTCCTGATTTTAAAACACTGGTGGACAAAGCCATTACTCTGGAAAATGAGAGACGCAGTCTGGAAGATATCCGCAAGTGAAAAAGGGACCAGACTAACCATGCTCGCAATCACCGAAGCAGGACAGATTTTCAAAAGGGTGGGACACACAAATCCTCATCCAATGACTCACGCCCAATCAAGAATTTTCATGCAAGGGACAAGGAATTCACCTATCGCCCCGGCGTTACTTGTTACGCTTGTGGAGAAGAAGGGCACTATGCCAAACAGTGCCCCAAGCCAAGGAACTCAACCCCAAAGCCGAACAACGGCGGCAACAATTCAGTGCCCAAGCGAAACAATTTCAATCGCAACAATAACCACAGGAAGGGTCATCTGAACCACGTAACCAAAGAGGAGGCACAAAATGCTCCGGATATCGTACTCGGTACGTTTCCTGTCAACACAATACCTACAATGGTTTTGTTTGATTCTGGAGCTTCTCACTCTTTCATTTCGAAAAGTTTTGCTTTGCAAAATAATTTTTCGATGCTTCCTTTGGAGAAATCCATGATCATCAAGTCCCCTAGGATTCAGCAAGTTACTTAGACTTACTGTCAGAATGTGGTCATTGAGTTCGAAGGATTGGAGTTTCATGCAAATCTTATTGTGTTGGAAAATAAAGGACTGGATGTCATCCTAGGGATGGATTGGCTAACCACCAACAAGGGGTTTATCGACTGTTTCAACAGGACCGTAATTCTCACACACCACCAAGGGAAGACAATAAGAGTATCAGCCAAGGAAGGAAAAATACCCCGGCAACCGAGATTAAATAAGGTGGACGTTTCTGAGCTAAACAAGGTTCCAGTAGTGTGTGAATTTCCAGATGTATTCCCTGAAGAGCTACCAGGCATGCCACCAGACCGAGAGATAGAATTCAGCATTGAGCTCGCACCAGGAACCACCCCCATATACAAGAAACCGTACCGAATGGCACCATCCGAATTAGTTGAGTTGAAGAAACAAATAAACGAATTGCTAGACAAAGGATACATTCGAGCCAGCTCCTCACCTTGGGGATCACCAATTTTATTTGCCAAAAAGAAGGATGGAACGCTGAGATTGTGTATTGACTATCGAGCACTTAACATGGTCACAGTCAAAAACAAATACCCGATGCCAAGGATAAACGATTTGTTTGATCAACTCGCTCAGGCCAAGGTATTCTCAAAAATTGACTTAAGGTCAGGATACCATCAATTGAAGGTACGAACGGAAGATATCCCCAAAACAGCCTTCACCTCCAGATATGGACTGTACGAGTTCACAGTGATGCCATTTGGATTAACTTACGCCCTAGCATATTTTGTTCACCTCATGAACAAAGTATTTATGAAGTTTATGGACAAGTTCGTCGTGGTATTCATCGATGATATTCTGGTATACTCCAAGACACCAGAAGAGCACGCAGAACATCTCAGGATTGTGCTAGGAGAGCTTAGAAAACACCAATTGTATGCCAAGTTCAGCAAGTGCGAATTTTGGCTAAGTCAAGTAGGCTTTCTAGGCCACGTACTGACCCAAGACAGTATCGCAGTGGACCCAGAGAAAGTCAAGGCCATACTTGGCTGGAAGTCACCAGCCAGCGTAATGGACATACGGAGTTTCTTGGGAATGGCAGGATATTACCGCAGATTTATTGAAGGATTCTCCACCACAACCAAGCCTATGACGCAGTTACTCAAGAAAGATGAGAAGTTTGAATGGACAGAAGCCTGCGAGAAAAGTTTCCAAGAACTAAAGCGGAAGTTAACGACAGCACCGGTATTAATTGTACCCGACATACACAAGAATTTTGAAGTATATTGTGACGCGTCCAGAAAGGGTCTCGGATGCGTGTTGATGCAGGAAGGCAAGGTTGTCGCCTACGCTTCAAGGCAACTTCGCAAGCATGAGGAAAATTATCCCACTCATGACTTAGAAATGGCAGCAGTTATTCATGCACTCAAGGAATGGAGGCATTTCTTACTTGGGAATCGATGTGAAATATATACGGATCACAAAAGTCTCAAATATATTTTCACACAGCCAGAACTAAACTTACGGCAACGACGTTGGTTGGAGTTGGTAAAGGATTATGATGTTGGTATCCATTACCATCCAGGGAAAGCAAATGTAGTGGCCGATGCCCTTAGTCGGAACCCCAGCTCCGACGGAAAGAATATGCACAGCTTGAGGCCCGAATTCCAATAAGAATTTGCCAAGCTCAACTTGATAATGGTAGCAGAAGGCACCATATCAAACTTGGAAATACAACCTGACCTTGTGGGGAAAATTAAAGGAGCTCAGCCCGGTCACACCAACATCGAAGGCATCAAAAGAAAGTTGAGTATGGGCAAGGCCTCGGAATTCGTCATAGACAATGAAGGAATATTATGGTACGGAGAAGGGCTCTGCGTGCCAAACATAGAAGACCTTAAACAACAAATTTTAGCTGAAGCCCACACCGCCCCGTACTCGATCCACCCTGGAGGAACCAAAATGTATAAAGATATTCAGGAAAGATTTTGGTGGCACGGTATGAAGAGGGACATAGCCACCTTCATTGCATGTTGCGACTCATGTCAATGCATAAAAGCTAAGCATCAGAGACCAGCCGGACTACTGCAACCGAACAAAATACCTGAGTGGAAATGGGATGAAATAGGGATGGATTTCATTGTCGGACTACCTCGGTCACGACACGGGAATGATGCCATATGGGTCATCACTGACAGGTTAACCAAAGTGGCACACTTTATTCCAATAAAGACGACCCACACCACTCAGAGGCTTGCCAGGATTTATCTTTCCCGCATAGTTTGTCTGCACGGTGTCCCGAAGACTATAATATCCGACAGAGGCACTCAGTTCGTCTCAAGATTTTGGGAGCATTTACAACAGGCTCTGGGAACCCAACTAGCCTTCAGTACCGCATACCACCCACAGACTGATGGACAGACTGAACGCGTAAACCAAATTTTAGAAGACATGCTGAGAGCATGTGTCCTCACCTATGGAACCAGTTAGGAAGAAAGCCTGCCATATGCCGAGTTCGCATACAACAACAGTTACCAGGCCAACCTGCAAATGGCTCCTTTTGAAGCCCTATACGGACGGAGATGTCGTACCCCGCTAAATTGGTCAGAGACCGGAGACAGCCGTATCTTCGGCCCAGACGTGCTCAAAGAAGCTGAGGAAAAAGTCAAGCTAATCAGGGACCGACTCAAGACCGCTCAAAGCCAACAGAAGAGTTATTACGATCAGAAACATCGTGGGGTAAATTTTGAACCCGGTGAATTTGTGTACCTACGAGTATCACCTATGAGGGGACTGCAACGGTTTAAGATTAAAGGAAAGTTAGCACCAAGATTCATTGGACCATTCTGCATAGTGGCACGAAGAGGCACTGTAGCCTACCTGCTAGACTTACCCGAAGACTTGTCCGACATTCACGACGTGTTCCACATCTCTCAATTAAGGAAGTGCGTAAGCAAACCAGAGAAGCAAGTATCCCATGAGAACATTGACGTACAGCCAGACCTCACTTATCGGGAACGCCCAGTAAAAATATTAGAGGAGTCTGAAAGGAGGACCCGACAGAAGACCATCAAGTTTTTCAGAGTTCAGTGGAGCAACCACACCGAAAGCGAAGCAACTTGGGAAAGAGAGGATTTTCTTCGGACAGAGCATCCACACTTATTTGAGGATCAGTTGAAATCTCGGGGACGAGATTTTTCCTAAGGGGGTAGGTGTTGTGACACTCCAAAATTTTTATTTGGTTTTCAGCAAAAACTTTGTGGTTTTTGAAAAGAGGCCATTTAAATTTTTTTCAGAAAACCTTCCTCTTAAAAACATCCTTTTCTTTGGCAAGGTTTTTATTTTTATTCAAGCTTTGGTGTTTGATCTTTTGAAACTTCTTCTCTGTTGGTTCCCTCTCAAATTTATTTTGGGAGTTTAATCTTTTTCTTTTAGAAAGAAACTCTATGAAAACTTGGGATTTTCATATCTTGAAAACCACCCATGACTTTGTATTTTGCCCATGTGGTAAAACCCCTCCAAAACCTCCCCTCCTCCTTGTAATCAAGCTAAGTTCTCTGTCCCAACTAATCCAAGCAAGTTTTGGATTTTACCCTAATTTTCTTTTCACTCAAATCATTTCTGAAAATTATTTGGAGCCTGAGAGTTTTTCAAAGCAAGTACCCTTTTTCATTTGAGTTTTGACCTCAAACCAACTCTCCTGGAAAGTCCTTTGTACCCACAACCCAGAACCATCTTGATCCACTCCTTCTCTTTTCAAATTTTTCAAAATTCAGTCTCTGCAAGTTTGGACCAGATTTGCCAAATTTGGTGAAATTCATATCTACACTTCTCCAAAAATTCCACCAAAATTCAGGCAGCCTACTGGAGCAATGAGTAGCCACTCCACCAAAAATCAACTCAAGGAAAAATCCCCAGAGGCCAAAAACATTCTGTCGAACACCTGAGCTGCACTGTTCCTTTGCAAATTCAGAAAATTCAGACTTCAGTGTCGTTTTTCATCCGTCAGCTTCAATCACGCGTTGACAGTGCGCTTGGCGCGTTGCACACGGCTTCTTCTCCCTGGCCAGCACCCCCGCACGCGCGCTTGGCGTCTTCCCAGCGTCGGTGGCGCCCCTGGCCGCCCGCGCCGGCGTGTCTTGCGGCGGCCGAACCCCCGTAACAGCCGACAGTGGACAGAACGGCGGCTCAACGCCGTTCGGCGCCGCCCAACGCCCCTCTGCTCTCCGTGTGGCCTCATGCATGCCAGCACACGCCCGTGGCACCGTCACCATGGCCCGGGAAGCACGGGACGTGCTCACTGCCGCCGACGGGCCCGCGCCGCCCCGTTCTGTCGAAGTCGCCCATAGCACCAAATCCCAGCTCAATTAGCACCTAAACGGAACCGTGGACCTCCACGATGACGCCCAACGTCCTAATTACCCCCGACCAAGCCCTGCGCCGCTGTAACCTTCACCGGAGACCCCCGTTCACGGCCACCGCCTCGGGCCGCCTATAAAAAGGGCCCCCGAGCTCTCCCTCGAGCACGCACCACCTCTACACCTCACCAAAGCTCTGCCAAGCCACCCGGAGGACCTCGAGGAGGTCTCCTCCCCCAACTCCGGCCGCCCCGATCCGCCTCGGCCTCCACCACGATTCGCTCCGGTGAGGCCGTCTCCGGCGCCCAAACCCCGTCAGTTACTCCCTGTAGCACCCAGTAAGCTAACGCCAGCATCAATTTGTCCTTCGCAGCTCTCTCCGACGAGTCCCTCGACCACCCGAGCCGCCGTCCGCCGGAGCAAAGCTCGCCGTCGACGTGGTACTCGCCGGCGACCACCACCACCACCAACCGACGCGGGAAGGTGCCCTGATCACGGAGGTACCCTCCGATCCCCCTGCCTCGCCGTGGATCGCCGCCGGCGACCACCGCGGCTCTCGGGCGCCGACGAGCTTCGTCCCCCCCCCCCATTTGAAAGTTTAAACCTGACGAGTGGGACCCCACCGTCAGCCTCTCTGTCATTTCTAAGTGAATCGTTTTCTGGAAGCGCCTTCGGGCAAAATACGCTTTCCCCTCTGGGTTGGCGTATTCAAGACTTGAACGTTTTCTATTTTTATAAGCTACCCCCTGGGAACTTTCTGTTTCATTATAGATGAGTCCCTGGACAAAAACCTTTATAACATTTAAACAGAAAAGTATTTTTGATTGATTCTTTTTCTGTCCTCTTTAAAATTTTGTCTAGTTTTTTACCAGATTTATTTGAAAAATATTTGGAATACTTTTTGTGCACCACTTGGTATTTACGATAGTGCATATATTTTCTTTATACCATAGATACTGAAGGAGGTGACGGAGCCGCGAACTTCACCGAGCTAGGCTCCGACTACTCCGAACCAGGAAAGCATGTTTGAACTTTTGATATGATGATTGTTTTGGCATGTTTGCATTAAGTAGTTTATGGCATGTTGATGAACATACCGATGAATGTCCTGTTACCTAAGACGATGAGGCAAGTGAGTTCCATGAGTGGATGGATGTGAGTATGCATGGACATGTATTGGCATGAGGATGGGTAAGATGGCAGTGTTGTAGCATGCCAGGCTTATGCCAGACTATGTGACTTCAATGTCAACTCGTATCATTCGAGTTCCTTCCATTCTTCCTTCCTTGTACTACCACAGGTTTTCCGTAAGGAATATGGCTTAGTAAGTTGTAAACCGCTTTCCTAGTACACACCAAAAAGGAGAGGCCGTGATGATGGTTCCATGGCCCTGGATTAAAGCCAGTCATCCGGTCAGGGGGCATGGGTGTTTCCGGTTGGGACCGAGAGGGGGGCACCCCTTAGAGCGCGCGTATATAAATTTGATCCCATGCTATTCTAGATTGTGATCTCCCCGTCTCAAAAGTTTTTCTTGGACGATGTCTAGGGTGATTCCTAGCATCGAGAGGTAGGATGGGTGTGTACTGGTTAGCTGTGTTTTCTCCCGAAAAACCATAAATGGAACTAGTCCTTCGGGACTACGGAAATCCGTTGGCTGTGGGACAAATTTTGTACAAACTCTACAGAGTCATATATTCCTCAAAATCATCTATTCCATGTCCAAGATCAATATTATCTTATCCTGATCAAATGTCAGTTTTGATGACAGAGACTCCGGTGAATCGCATGAGTGCTAAGTCCGGTTAAATGATTATTCCTGTGAATGGACTAACCCATTTATTCTCATAAATTGAATGTTTATTATGAGTATTATTTACTTGTGAATAAAAGCCCTTTCTGCGATGTCGCTCAGACGTCCGACTGTGGCATTGTTGTATTTTACTTTCTTTTCAAGCCCTTTATGTGGTGTCGCTAAGACGCCCGACTGTGGCATTTCTTTTAAAGCCCTTTCTGTGATGTCGCCCCGGCGTCCTACTGTGGCATTTCTTTCAAAGCCCTTTATGTGGTGTCACTAAGACGCCCAACTGTGGCATTTCCTTTAAAGTCCTTTCTGTGATGTCGCCCCGACGTCCGACTGTGGCATTTCTTTTAAAGCCCTTTATGTGGTGTCGCTAAGATGCCCGACTGTGGTATTTCTTTTAAAACCCTTTCTGTGATGTCGCCCCGACGTCCGACTGTGGCATTTCTTTTAAAGCCCTTTATGTGGTGTCGCTAAGACGCCCGACTGTGGCATCATTTACATATATTTATTTGTTCACCTTTCGAGGCGTCGCTTCAGACACCCGATCGGTCTTCATTTATGTTTGGTGGGATTTCCGGCGGACTACCGCCGTTTCCCTTTTACTTACCTTGTTATGCTAATTTTTGAATATACATTGGTGAATTAATCATGACGCATTCATGCATGCATTTGTTATATCTGACGTCCAAACTGTCTTGCGAGTACTTTCAAAGTACTCACTGGCTTGTTGATTTGGCCAGATGCTGACGAAGGCGATCTCATGGATGAAGAATTTGATAGCGAGTCCGACGCCTAGAGGAGTCCCAGTCAGTCTCGTACGACCCTGGATTTGGTCACTGTATTATATCCGCTTCCGCTACCAAATAAATTCATCGAGCCTCACCTCGACGCTCGATGAGATGACAGTTTTAGAGACTTGTATCTCTCTCCCCGCTGTGTTTTTCCACCACCGCCCTATCCTCGAGTCAGTAGTATGCCTCCACACCACTGTGTCATGTCCGCCAATATGTATATTTATTGGCGTGCTTGTAATAATTTGGTTGAGCAACCGTAGTTCGACCCTGTAATATATTTTATGCTACTGGCTTATTGTATCAAGAATTTGTCTACCAGTAAGGAGGATTTCTCTCATACTGGACTCAAAAGATTGGTTTCTCAATAAATATTTTTATTGGAAAACCGTTCGTGACAGCTTTGTCTTCGAGTGCGGAACTGGGTTATGAGCAATCTTGATAGCGCTCTCATTGTCGCAGTAGAGAGGCACATTCTTCACGTTGATGTCATAGTCCTTGAGTGTTTGCTTCATCCATAGTAATTGAGCACATCACGATTCAGCAGCAATGTACTCAGCTTCTATAGTGGAGAGAGATACGCAGTTCTGTTTCTTCGAGGACCAACAGACCAAAGATCATCCAAGGAAATGGCATGTGCCTGATGTTGACTTGCGGTCCATGTGATCGCTAGCATATAGTGAGAGTCTGAATATCCAATGAGATCAAATGAAGATCCCTTGGGATACCATAATCCAAGTGTTGGTGTGTGAGCTAAGTATCGAAGAATATGCTTCACATCCTTATGGTGTGATTCCTTCGGTGTAGCTTGAAATCGGGCACATATGCAAACACTAAGCATAATATCTGGCCTAGATGCACATAGGTACAATAAAGAGCCAATCATGGAGCGATATACCTTTTGATCGAAGTCTTGACCATTTTCATCAGTGCATAGATGGCCATTTGTGGGCATTGGAATTTTGACCCCTTTGCAGTCTTGCATGCCGAATTTCCCCAATACGTCCTTGAGGTATTTCTCTTGAGATATGAATATCCCATTGCGATGTTGACGAATTTGAAGACCTAAAAAGAATTTCAATTCTCCCATCATAGACATTTGATATTCTTCACTCATCATATAGGCAAATTCATCACTATATCGTTGGTCAGTACAGCCAAAAATGATATCATCATCATATATTTGGCACACAAACAATTCATCATCATAAGATTTAGTGAAAAGAGTTGGGTCGAGTCAACCGGGTTTAAAGCCTTTATTCATGAAGAATTCCTTCAAAGTGCCATACCACGCCCGAGGGGCTTGCTTGAGCCCATACAGGGCCTTGTTGAGTCTGAAGGCTTTGTCGGGATTGTTTGGATCTTCAAAACCTGGGGGTTGAGCAACATATACTTCTTCCTCGAGCTTACCATTGAGGAATGCGCTTTCCACATCCATTTGATATACTGTGATATTATGATGGTTAGCGTAAGGAAGTAATATGCGAATAGCCTCAAGTCTAGCAATAGGTGCAAAAGTTTCATCGAAATCAATTCCTTCAACCTGTGTGTAGCCTTGAGCTACAATCCGTGCCTTATTCGTCACCACAAGGCCATTTTCATCTTGCTTGTTGCGGTAGATCCACTTTGTGCCAATGATGTTGTGCTTGCGAGGATCTGGATGTTTGACCAGTTCCCAGACGTTGTTGAGCTCAAATTGATGTAATTCTTCTTGCATAGCTTGAATCCACTCAGGCTCCAGAAATGCTTCATCTACCTTAGTGGGCTCTGAGATAGAGACAAAAGCAAAGTGCCCACAAAAGTTAGATAAATGTGAAGATTTTGAGCGAGTGAGAGGACCTGGTGCTTCAATGTCGTCAATGATCTTTTCAATTTTCACTTCGTTACCAATGCGAGGATGAGTGCGTTGTCTTCGAGGAATTTGATCATCATTCCCTTCAGGAGCATTTTCATTAGCACCATTTTCTTCAGGTGCGCCAGCTTGGTGATCATCACGATCTGGAATGAATTCTTCAGCAGATTCTTCGGTAGGAATGACATCCTCAGTAGCCTTGAACTTGATAGAATCCTCAGGTGATGGTTCATCTATCACAGAATGTAGGTGCTCTCTTTGCGAGCCATTAGTTTCATCGAACCGCACATCTACAGTTCCAACAACTTTGTGAAGAACGCCGTTGAAGAATCCGTAGGTGTGCGAGTCCTTTCCATAACAAAGCATAAAACCTTCATGTGCTTTCGGTGAGAATTTGGAAGTGTGCTGAGGATCTCTAATCCAACATTTAGCACCGAAAACTTTGAAATAACTCACATTGGGCTTTTTGTCAGTGAGGAGTTCATACACAGTTTTCTTGAAGAATTTGTGAAGATATACCCTGTTGATGACGTGACACGCAGTATCAATTGCCTCAATCCAGAAGCGCTGAGGCGTCTTGTATTCATCAAGCATAGTGCGAGCCATTTCAGCGAGGGTTCTATTCTTGCGCTCCACGACGCCATTCTGCTGAGGAGTATAAGGAGCAGATAACTCATGAGTAATACCAAGTTCATTAAGATAGCCATCAAGAGCGGAATTCTTGAACTCGGTCCCATTGTTCTGATGTGCTTGATCTTCACACCAAAGTTGGTTGAAGCCCTCGAGGAAAATCATTTGAAGACTTCTTGCACTTCATGTTTGTAAGTGACAATGTGCACCCATGTGTAACGAGAATAATCATCAACAATAACAAATCCATATTGAGATGCATCATTTAGAATTGCAGAATAGTGGTTAGGACCAAAGAGATCCATATGAAGCAATTCAAATGGTCGAGTGGTAGTCATGACAGTCTTCGTTGGATGCTTGGCCTTTTTCATCTTTCTAGCTTCACAAGCACCGCATGAGTGATCATTGAGGAATTTGACATTTTCAATGCCAATGACATGCTTCTTCTTCGCAAGCGTGTGCAGATTCCTCATGCCAGCATGACCAAGTCGTCGATGCCATAGCCAGCCTTCTGAAGCTTTTGCAAGTAAGCACACGGCTGGTTGTGGTCCTGTAGAGAAATCAAGAATATACAAATCTCCTCTCCTAAAGCCTTCGAAGACTTTGGAATGGTCAGCTTCCATGATCACAACACAATGATATCTTCCAAAGACAACAACCATATCGAGATCACAAAGCATTGAGACAGACATGAGGTTGTATCCTAAGGACTCGACAAGCATGACTTTGTCCATGTGTCGATTCTTTGAGATCGCAACCTTACCTAGACCCAATACCTGACTTTTGCCTTTGTCAGCGAAGATGATATGCTTCAGATGTGACAGTGATAAAGGAGCATCCATCAATAGATTCTTGTCACCAGTCATATGATTCGTACATCCACTATCGAGGAACCACTCATTTGCTTTGGGTTGATCATCCTGCAGATGAATTAGTGCAACTTACGAACTCATATACTTCATCAGTGAAGAATATGACATCAATATCATCAGATCAATTTCATCAAGCAATAGCATAGATAAATCAGTATGAGGACATGACAAATGAAAATTCATTTCTTCAAGATTAGCCTGCATCCTTTCAGGCACTGTTCAGGTCTCCAACAAATTCTTTAGTCATATTGAGTGCGACTGGAGACCTGACCCTGCATAAGAGATTAGTTCTTTTTCTTCACCACCCACATCTGAAGGGGTGGCAAAGAATTCATCACTCTGTGAGCACCATATGAGAAAGGTGGCATAGACGCCGGTCCACTTCGTTTCACATAAGAGGGGTTAGGATAAGCATATGAATAAGCAGAGAAATTATGAGGACTTATGAACATAATGATTTGAAGAATAATGCACATATTCATAGCCCCTAGCTCTACCCTGCGAAACAGACGGGTTAGCACGATGATGATCATATGAGGACTTTGATCCGTTTGAGGAATTTGATCCACGTGAGGAATTTGGTCCACTTGAGGACTTGGATCCATATAAAGAATTTTGTTCATATGAAGAAGTTGATCTGGGGTTCCTATTCTTCACAGGTGGTGTCATGAGGACATTCACCTGAACACTTTCAAGGAAACTTTTGGGAACCCAAATTTTCTTCATAGGGGAACCGTTCCTGCAGTTAGTCCCAACATATCTAGCAAATACTTCACCATTCTGATTTTTGAACAGTTTATAGTTGGAGTCAAATGACTCATCAGAAGAATGAGGAGGTTCACATGTAAAGCCAGATAACTTGGATGGATCAACTGGAGGTCCCTTTGCAGCAACCCATGAGGTTTTGGGGTACTGCTCAGGCTTCCATTATGTTCCATCAGCATTGAGTTTCCTCTCAAAGGCAATACCCTCTTTCCTAGGGTTCCTATTGAGGATCTGCTTTTTAAGCACATCACAAAGAATCTGATGCCCTTTGAGGCTTTTGTACATGCTTTTCGTGTACAATTCCTTCAGCCCTGCATCATTAGTAGTACTAGCAATGTCCTCAGATGAGGAATTAGTGATAGCAGAGACAGGTGAAGAATTTGTAACATTTTAAGCATTTGAACATTCAGGTGAAGAATTAGCAGTTTCACGTTCAATGCACTCTAGACATGGAGGAACAAATTCTTCCTGGGTAGCGCTGATTTGTTGAGCAAGTAATGAATCACGCTCTTTCTGAAGATCTTCATAACTCACTCTTAGCTTCTCAAGATCTTACTTTCTTTGAAGAAATTCATAAGAAAGCTTCTCGTGATCAGATAAGAGAGTGTTATAATGACTTGGAAGGTTGTCAAACTTAGACTGAAGCCTCTGAAGATTTTCAGTTAAGTCTTTAGTGCGGTCCATTTCATCACCCAACATATCATCACTTTTGTCTACCATGTTTTGAAGCTTTTCAATAGCCTTTTGTTGTTTCACAGCAATCTTAGCAAGTTTAGAGTAGCTGGGCTTAAGATTTTCATCAGATTCATCCTCACTTGATTCAGAGGAGGGGTATTTAGTTACCTTCGTACCCTTTGCCATGAAGCAATAGGTGGGAGCGTAGTCATCATTGCCTTCATCAGCATTGTTGGTGTTGTCATTTTCTTCAGAGTTGAAGATAGACTTGCTGACAAATGCGGTAGCAAGATCTAGACTTGCCACACCAGACTCAGACTCCTCGGATGCATCCTTTTCCTCATGATCCTCAGATTCAGCCTCAGAATCCATTTCCTTGCCAATGAATGCCCGAGCCTTCTTGGAGCTGCTCTTCTTGTGAGATGAAGACTTTGAGGATTTTGATGATGAAGACTTTGAAGATTTCTTCTTCTTCTTGGCATCATCAGAACTGTAATCCTTGTATTTCTTCTTCTTTAATTCCTTGTCCCACTGAGGACAATCTTGAATGTAGTGACCAGGTTTCTTGCATTTGTGGCACAACCTTTTCTTGTAGTCACTAGATGAGGAATCGTTGCTCCTTGAGGATTTTCCAAAGCGACCACGTATTGAGAACTTCTGAAATTTCTTTACGAGCACTGCTAGTTCCTGGCTCAGTTCTTCAGGATCACCAAGGCTGCTGGTAGAGTCTTCTTCCTCAGACTCAGAGACTGCCTTGGCCTTCAGTGCACATGGTTTTCCATAGCTCGAACCATAGAGATCTCTCTTATCAGCAAGCTGGAACTCATGAGTGTTTAGCCTCTCGAGGATATCAGCGGGATCAAGTGACATGTAATCAGCACGCTCTTGAATCATCCGTGTGAGAGTGTCAAATGAAGAATCGAGTGATCTCAGCAATTTATTGACCACCTCATGGTCGGTGATGTCAGTGGCGCCAAGCGCTTGAAGCTCATTTGAGATATCAGTGAGGCGATCGAAGGTTTGCTCAACATTTTCATTGTCGAGTCTTTTGAAGCGGTTGAAGAGATTGCGAAGAACATCAACACGAGAGTCACGTTGAGTTGAGACTCCTTCGTTTACTTTGGAGAGCCTATCCGAGATAAGCTTAGCAGTTTCCAAAGCACTCACTCTACCATTCTGCCCTTTACTCAGATGGCCACATATGATATTCTTCGCTTGAGAATCGAGTTGCTTGAATCTCTTCACATCAGCAGCATTCAGGGAAGGTGTGACTGAGGGAACACCATTTGCCACAACATACCAGAGATCATTGTCAATTGCCTCAAGATGCATTCGCATCTTATTCTTCTAATAGGGGTAGTCTGTGCCATCGAAGGTAGGACACCCAGCAGAGACCTTGATCATACCTACGGTCGACATAACTAGAACTCCAGGTGGTTAAACCAAAATCACACAGAACAAGGGAGTACCTCGGTCTGATACCAATTGAAAGTGCGTTATATCGACTAGAGGGGGGTGAATAGGCGATTTTTATGAATTCTTCACTGGGGAATTTGCTGGTGAGGAAATTCCTAAATGAAGAACTACTTGTAGCGGAATAAGTACTCAGAAGGGAACATAACAGAACACAAGCATAGTCATCATGATGAAATGAAGACAAGCATAGAGTACAGAAAGCGTAAACACAGGATAACACAAGGAAGAAGACGGACAGACTGAAGAAATAGAATTGAGAAAGTCTTTAGTCAATGTCTTCAAACCGATATGAACAGGCACACAACAACATATGTGAGGAAATGAAAGAGTTGAGCAGATAGAACTAGTTAGCTCGGTGAAGATAATGATTTGGTAGACCAGTTCCAACTGCTGTCTCAGTTGTACATCTGGTTGGAGCGGTTGAGTATTTAAACTCGAGGACACACAATGTCGGACACATAGTCCTCACCATATTCTCCTTGAGCTAAGGTCACACAGACCTTGCCCAATCACTCGTGGTATGTCTTCAGGTGACTTCCGAACCTTCACAAACTCGGTCACTCGGCGATCCACAATTCCTCTTGGATGCTCTAGACCTTGACGCCTAACCGTCTGGAAGAAGCACATTCTTCAAAGGAAAGAAGCGTCAGATCCATGCTGGATCAATCTCTTCAATGATGCTCAATCACTTTGGGTTTGTAGGTGTTGGCTGTCGGTGTCAAAACCGGCGGATCTCAGGTAGGGGTCCCGATCTGTGCGTCTTAGGCTGATGGTAACAGGAAGCAAGGGACACAATGTTTACCCAGGTTCGGGCCCTCTTGATGGAGGTAAAACCCTACTTCCTGCTTGATTAATATTGAAGATATGTGGAATATAAGAGTAGATCTACCACGAGATCGTAGAGGTCAACCCTAAGAGCTAGCCTATGATGCTATGATTGTAATTGTGATTGGTCTTCTAAGGACCATGTTCTCCAGTTTATATAGACACTGGAGAGCTAGGGTTTACATGGAGTCAGTTTACATGGAAGAAAACATAATATCCGGATCGCCAAGCTTGTCTTCCACGCAAAGGAGAGTCCCATCCGGACACGAGCCGAAGTCTTGAGTCTTGTATCTTGACGCTTCTATAGTCCGGACGATGTATATAGTCCGGCTGTCCGGATACCCCCTTATCCAGGACTCCCTCGGTAGCCCCTGAACCAGGCTTCAATGACGATGAGTCCAGCACGCAATCTTGTTTTCGGCATTGCAAGGCGGGTTCCTCCTCCGAGTACTCCAAGGTGATTATCGAACACGTAGGTTGTGTCCGGATCTGCAAGATGATCTTCACACACCCTTAGCATAAATCCGTTCTGCTGGCAATCTTCGTACATCGTGCCCCTGCATCGTGACCTGGTCCAACACGAACCAGCGTTTCCTGCTTCACGTTGACTCGTGTTGCGAGGCGGTTTTATCGGCACGTCCTGCCATAGCAGAGATTGTGTCCCTCTTAATATGGGATCTTTCATCAATATGGGCATGTCCGACCCCACTACGCCTGTTGGTATAATTCCGTGTTTCCTTTTAGATAAGTCTCAAGCGGTCACGCTGAGGACTCTTGGTATTCATCCCTTTTATAAAGGGGTCGAGGCCTACGCCTCGTTGCCACCTCTCCTGCTCCTTCTCGCACCTCGAGCTCCATCGCTCAGGACCTCAGCTCCAACACCCCAGATCCTCCAGTATGTCTGGATCCGACGCAGCAGGTCGGTGGGTGGCCTCCTCGATTCAGGAGGAGGATATCGCGAAGCTGAGAGAGGTTGGATACCTGACTGGTGATATCCAGCACAGGCTTCCTACTCCGGGGCAAGTCATCCCCACGCCGAAGCTCAATGAGAGTGTCGTGTTTACTCCTCACTTCCTCCGAGGCCTAGGCCTCACCCTCGACCCCTTTGTGAGGGGGCTCATGTTCTATTATGGCTTGGATTTCCATGATCTTGCTTCAGACGCCATCCTCCATATCTCGTCTTTCATTATTGTGTGCGAGGCTTTTCTCCACGTCAACCCACACTTCGGCTTTGTGGCTAAAGACCTTCAATGTGAAGCCGAAGATGACCGAGGGGCGACATGCGGAGTGCGGAGGCGCCATAATAAGCAGGAATGCTGATGCCCCATGGCCAGAGGGTTCTTTTCCGGAAGTATCCAACGTATGGCAACGGAGATGGTTCTATGTCACTGCTCCCAGAGGCACAAAGTGGGTAGCTGCTCCCGAGTTCCGGTCAGGCCCCCCATCACAGTTGGCGTCTTGGACCGATGTGGGATGGAATTATGGGCCTGCTGGTGATGTGCCCGAACTGCAGAACCGCATCCGGGAGCTCATTAGGAGGAACATAAATCTTGTCAGCATAATTCAAGTAATGCTAGTCCGGCGGATATTGCCGTGCAAACGTCGGCCTCTCCGTATGTGGGAGTTTAATCCGGAAGGTCCGCGGACTATTAAGCACTTCATCGGCCTAACGCTTGAAGGAATATGTAAATTATTCTTCGAACCACAAGCAAAGTGTCCAGACACCATCGAGGATGCGGGCCTAAGCTGCAATCGCCTAGATGCCCAAGTAAGTAACCTTAAAGCCGGACACTTCATTTATATTTATCATGATTATTATTCTAACACTCCCTCCGCGGCCAGGAATGCCTTGACAAGGCGAAGAGACTCAGGTGTCCGGCACCACTTCCTGAAGGCTCGCCTGGTCCCACCGTTGCACAGATGCTGGACCGGGTGCTCAGCAAAATCCCTTCAGAGAAGGACGAAGGAAAGGGCAGTGAAGACGAACTTCACGCGCTACGCATCGAGACCGGGAAAATTGCTAACCCTCCTATGGAGGATAGTCGGGACGGGAGGGTCAAAGCCTCCTCCCCACGCGGGAAGAAGAGGGCCACCTCCGAAGATTTGGAGGCGGAGACGCCCAAGCAAGGGAAGAAAACATCACCAAGGGGCTCTGCCGCGACGGGCGCCCGCACCATGCCATGCCCACCAACGGACCAGCCCTCCAATGAGTTGTAAGTCATTCATTAAATTGAAGGTGAGATGTTACTCCGAGATCCATAACCAGGACTTCGTTTTTTGTAGTCCAGCGAGCAACTCTTCTCAACAGAGTTCGTCTTCGGGGGACCTTCGTCCGGAGATGATGGAGAGTGAAACCCCACCCAACTCTCTGCCTCATGAGGCGGGCGACACGGAGGTGTCGTCACGGAGGAGTCCGGATATACCGAAGCCGGAGGCCAGTATGTCAGCCGCCCTGAGCCCGGAGCATTTGGCTCCCACGGGAGGCGATGAGAAGGGTCCGGTGTAGTTTAGTGTCTAGCCGGACGTATTGACGGGCCGTATGGAGTGAGCCGCGCTCTCGGAGGAGCACCGCTCTTTAATGAGCATGGTGCTCACGAAGATTTCATCCGCTACCAGCGGATTCAATGAGGCATTTACAAGCCTGCTCAAAGGCTTTGAGGTATGTAGTGAAAAATGCACAACTTTTTGGTTATGAAGCACGCACTAGGTGTGCTCCCTATAGATAGTGGCCGTTGAGACTCTGGTTGCCCACCATAGGTGGCAAATGGGGGATCATATACTAATGGCTGCGCCGTACATGTGCGCAGGAATACAAGGGTCCGGCAGCCGACCAGTGTGTTGAAGTTGCCGAGCTAAGGAGGAAAATCGGATCCATCGATGCCGATATCACGCTAGTGAATAAATGGCTTGAGGAGTCCTTGGGTATTTGCTTGGTTTTTATTATAATGTACAGGAAAATGCCAAAGAGGCATAATATTAATTCGATATGTGTGCACTGTAGATGGTGTTGCTGCCATGGAGGCCCTGAGGGCGGAACTTGCTCAAGCCAAGGAACAAGCTCAGGCTAGCAATGCGGCTGCCCTAAAGGCGGCAAAAGAATTGAGAGCCGAACAGGCTGCTCGTCGCCGAAGCGAGGGAAAGATAGCCAAAATGGCTGAAGAGTTAAAAAATGCCGCCGACCGGTACGCACTCCTTGAAAAGGAGAATAAGGCTAGTTCGGCCGAGCTGGACAAGGGACGTAATGCTGCCAAGGAGATGCGGACCGAGATCCGGAGTATGCGGCAGGAGCTCCAACAAGCTGACAAAATCGTGGCTGGGGGCTCGTACTTACTGTGCACGAAGTTCTTGGATCCGAAGTATGCTCCCCTGGCGGGTCACATGAGTCCTGCAGACGCATATGCGGACTTGGCGAATAGTATAGCTGATGCTGTCAAGTTCTTTGAGGGTCAAGGCGATGAAGAAGTGGAGAAGCTTTTCTGGTCGCAGTTCAATGCTCCCACTCGCCCGCTGCCACTGAATGAGAAGGTGGCTGCTATGGCGGAGCTCCACAGGTTGTCCGGACTTGCAATGCGGTCTGTAATAGAGCATCTTTGGCCGAAGGGGCCTAAGCCGGACATCTATTTTGGTTTGGTGCAACAATTCCTTGGAGCCGTGTCCCGGATTGACGCCCTGAGAAGGTCGGCATGCATAGAGGGTGCGTGGATGGCTCTAGCCCGCGTTAAAGCCTACTGGACAGATATGGAGGCCACTGTAATAGTGAGCCAGGATCCGGCGGGAGGCCAACATTCGGCTGAGCACTACTTGGTGCAAGTCACAGAAGGTGCCCGCCTGATAGAGGCGCAGTGCTCGAAGAGTGTTTTATTCGAGTGATAAGTCAAATCATTGTAGAAAACAATGTTTAATTTTAATTATGAGGCTATGTTTATACTTTTGCCCGGAAGTATGATTGTCCTCCCTTTGCGGCTATTCTTATACGTATAAGTAGTCTGAAAGATAGCAGTCATTGGCTTCAGCCCCCTCGCGGACAATGCGGGGGTGTTGGCGAAAAAATATGCATAATCACACTTGATCCAACATCTTGGTTCGTTAAGGAGGTGATCGCACACCGAACTAGGCAACCGAACTATATAGCTGTAACACTTTCGCTTAGCCATGGGAGTCTAATGGAGGGGCTACTATGTAGCCCCTGGTACCTCCACGTGCATCCGAATACGGGCGCGTGTGTACATGGTCTGGAAACGGCCCTTCGTTAAGGCCGAGGAATCTTTAGGGATTCCGGTGAGTCTTCAAGTGGTTGAACAGTCTCTCACTGTATCATGACGGTCAGTTTTCGGCTTTCTCTACTGAGGTGCTCATCCGGAATAACCAGGGCACAATCGCAGTAGTTCTCCTTTGGCCTGCCTTAGCCGGATGATAGTGGAATGTAAGGCGGCAAACCCAGGAGCCGAGCAAACCCAACATTTTGACCAAAGACATGATTCGGAGCTGATGCATATACGGCCAAACTCATGACGCCGAACACTCCCGAGGGTATTCGGTCTTTTGTAAAAGAAGATAGGCTGACAAGAGCCTATTTTAAGCCCTTTATTTCTAGGTACGTTCAATTTAGTCTGTCATGGCCAAATGCCAAAAACGACAGTATCCTCTGTGGGTATAGAACCCATGGGATGGTTAAACAACAAGAGGCAGTAGAAAAGGTTTACACAGGGGCTTAATCTAAAAAGAAACCTATTGCATGGGGCCTTGCTGCACGTCTGTGCCTTTATCTCTGTTGTGCCGTATCCTGGAAGGGTATCGCGCGAACATTGTCGGTAAAAAAGAAAAACTCATAGGAGGGTGCAATGTAAGTATGCGATCAATAATAAGAGTGTAACCTGTTGGCCTGCCAATAAGGTCGAGCCAAGCGTGGGGCTGTATTAAGTATAGACAGCCCCTGGTTTCCCTTATGGGATTACATATACGCCCTGTTTGAATTTATCCGGGCTACGAGACTCGTCTAACCGTGTCTGTGATCGTAATGACCAATCATGTTTTCTAAAACTGGAGGCCGCTTATAATCCGGCCACCAGGGCCGTCGCGTATTCCTCTGCGCGTGAAGGGCGGTTTATGATTCCGCGAACGGTGATGACGCCACGGGGACTGGGCATCTTGAGTGTAAGGTGGCCATAGTGCGGCAATGCGTTGAAGTGGGCGAAGGCCATTCTTCCTAGCAATCCATGATAGCTCCTTTGGAAGGGTGCGACAGTGAAGGGCAGCTCTTCGCTTCTGGAGTTGCCTGGGGAGCCAAATGTTACTTCCAGCATGACGGAGCCCGTGGCGCAGGCTACAACGCCTGGTATCACCCCTTCAAACGTGGTGTTGCTTTGTTTAATTCTGGATGGGTCTATCCCCATTCCGCGGACAATGTACTCGTATATTAAATTGAGACCACTGCCGCCGTCCATGAGGACATGGGTGAGACGGTATCCGTCGATTAGTGGGTCCAGCACCAAGGCATGTGATCTTCCATGACGAATACTAGTTCGGCCATCCATGTGATCGAAAGTGATCGGACGAGACATCCAGTAGTGAAACGTGGGTACGACGGGCTCTACATCGTGCGCTTCTATGGGCGCGCGTTTATGCCCTCTCGTGGATGTGCGAGTCGCGTGGATCATGTTTACTGTTTTTAACCTCTGGCGTGAATTTTTTATGTACCCAAGTGTTCGGCTGGTGAGGTTCATCCTCGTCTTCGCTTGGTATGCCCCTCCCCTTCTGTTCGGCATTTAATTTGCCGGCTTGCTTGAAGACCCGGCACTCTCTATGGGTGTGGCTTGCAGGTTTTTCTAGGGTGCCATGAATTTGGCATAGTCTGTCCAGGACTCTGTTCAGACCGGACGGTCCGTCTTTAGTGCCTTTGAATGGCTTCTTGTTCTGATCAGGTTGAGAGCCCCTGAATCCGGCGTTAAGCATCGTGTTATCCGAGATCTCTTCCTTGTTTTGGCGCTTGTATTTATTACAATGTGGCTTCCCGTTGACATCCCTTAGTTCGGATCTGATGGGGTCGCTGGTGCCTTTACGTGCCAACCAGCTATCCTCACCCGCGCAAAAGCGGGTCATACGACTTGTTAAGGCTGCCATTGTCCTTGGCTTTTGTTGGCCGAGGTGTCGTGCGAGCCATTCGTCACGGATGCTGTGTTTGAAAGCCGCTAAGGCCTCGGCGTACGGACAGTCGACAATTTGATTCTTCTTAGTGAGGAATCTATTCCAAAGCTTGCGGGTGGACTCTCCGGGCTGTTGGATTATGTGACTTAGATCGTCTGCATCCGGAGGCCGGACATAAGTCGCTTGAAAATTGGCCCTGAAAGCGTCTTGGAGTTCCTCCCAACTCCCAGCTGAGTTTTAGGGGAGGCTTTTCAACCAGTGTCGATCTGGTCCCTTCAACTTGAGGGGAAGGTATTTGATGGCATGGAGGTCATCCCCACGAGGCATGTGAATATGCAGGATAAAATCCTCGATCCAGAACCCTGGGTCTGTCATGCCGTCGTATGCTTCTATGTTCACAGGTTTAAAGCCTTGTGGGAATTCATGGTCCAGTACTTCTCTGGTGAAGCACAGGGGGTGAGCAGCCCCTCTGTATCTGGACGCATTGTGGCATGTAGTCGGCTGTTGTTGTGTCTGGGGTTGATTCCGAACTGGTATCTGGCTTTTATGAGTGTTTGGGTGACCATAGCCCTGCGCTGGGCTATGTCTTCTAGATCCATATATGGACCTGACTGCACCGGTCTTTTTATCCGGATGCTCGCGTGGATCGTGCGCAGTGTCCGCAGCCGCTCTGCTATGGTTGTGGGGCGTTACGTCTGGTTTCTTGGTCGAATTTGCTTTTGGTGAAACGGCTGCGTCATCGAATTCTCGCAGTAGCTTGTGTCGTGGTTCTAAGTCTGACAATAAAATGGGGGGTAGGTATGGAGAGGCAAGATCCTAGCTATGGAGCAGTTGTGCACACAAGTGTTTTACGAGTTCAGGCCCTTCTCGGAGGAAGTAACAGCCCTACGTCTCGGAGCCCGGAGGCGGTCGACTGGATTATGTGTGTGAGAGTTACAGGGGTGCGAACCCTTCTACCAGTGGAGGGGGGTGGGTTATATAGAGGACGCCAAGACCCCAGCCAGCCCACGTAGTAGAGGGTTAAAGTACATTAAGGTCTGGCGTTACTGGTAACGCCCTACATAAAGTGCCATCATGACCATTAGGACTACTTAATTACAGACCGTTTGGATACAGGGTAGATCCTGAACTCTGGGTGGCCGAATGAGTCTTCATGGTCGAGTGTCTTCAGGTTCGTCGAGCGTCTTCTAGTCCGTCGAGTGGAGTTCCTCTTAGTCGACTGGAAGACGGCTTCCTCTAAGAGATGTCCTTGGGGAGAGTACCTTGGTCAGGTTCATGACCCTACCCTAGGTACATGACTTCATCAGTAGCCCCCGAATGGATCGAGGTTTGAGTGAGGAAGGAGTTGGCAATCTTTCCGACCTGCTTTTTAGTGCTGTAAAGGTGTTTTACCCTGGATCAATGACTTTCAGGTGAGGATGTCAACTTTCGTTCAGTCGCCTTGATCCATTCTTTATATCTGTCGAGTGAACTTTATGAACTTGGGGGTTTCCGAGCGACGGATCGCAGGAGATCTTCCGTCTGACAAGTTGCCATGTGGTTAGCGGATTTAGTGGGATCCAAATTTTGGGAAGCGCGCGAAGCGGAGAAGACTGCGGTACTCGGATGGGATAAGGCAGGGATGCCTCGATTCTCGCACCGCCTTTTTCGCCACGTATCGCTTGCGCGACTATTTCGGGATTTGACAGGATCGCCTGGGCCTACCTGTCGGCCACTCGGAAGTGACTCCATATTAGGAAACCGGCGGAGGTTTTTTGAATAGTGCCTCCTCATTTTCTCCTCCCTCGCCTCCAGATTCATCCGCTGCGCCCACCAACTGCCCGACACCGCTGCTCCGTTCCAACCTCGTCGGCGACAATGGTGAAAGAGAAGACGGCGGCTTTAGAGCGGGCGAAGAAGGCGACGGCGAAGGCGAAAGTGAAGGGGAGAGCGACCAGTCGAGGGGGATCCTCGTCGCCGTCCCGTTTGCCACAAGGTTGGATCCAGGGTGATTGGATCCGCTCGACCATCACCCAAAAGGATCTCGATGACCTAGCCGACGAAGGACAAATTGCGCACGGGGCGGCGAGGATCCCGGGGATGGAGTGGCAGCCACAGCCTCAGGAGGGTGAGTCTGTCCTCTTGGCAACTCATGTAGATCGAGGGTTCTCTCTGCCACCGCATCTTCTCTTTCGAGGGTTTCTGAATTTCTTTGGAGCTCAGCTTCACCACTTCACCCTCAATTCCATTGCCTATCTCTCTGCCTTTGTATCTCTGTGTGAGAACTTCTTGGGTTGTCGGCCGCACTGGGCCTCTTCAAACACATATTCACTTGTTGTTCTCAGACGGTGAAAAAGGCCAGCCCCAATGACGAGAGAACTCAGGTAATCCAGATGTGTGGGGGTCTCGGGGTCCAGATGAGGAGTAAGAGCGCTTCCCCAGCTATGACCCTTCCCGAGTTAGTCAGAGGGTGGCAGTCGACCTGGTTCTACTGCCAAGACCAGTCGACGCCAGGGCAGTCGACTGGGCTCCCTCCCTTCTCTATGAGTCGAGTGAATAAGCCATCCTCTCTGAAAGTAGTTCCAGAGGAGAAGGCTCAAGTAAAAATGTTGATGGAGCGTGTAGTCCAGTTGATTCATGACGGTGTGACTGGCATGGACCTTCTGGAGGTTTTGCTTCGGCGGCGCATCCAACCGCTCCAGTACCAGGGCCACCCGATGTGGTTGTATTCTGGTACAACTACTAGGAAAAGGCCTACTAATGGCGCACCGGTTTTGCCTACTAATGGCGCACTACCGGTGCGCCATTACTAGCACGCCATTAGAATTTTTTACTAATGGCGCACCACTGGTGCGCCATTAGTATCTGGTATACTAATGGCACACCTGGCAGTGCGCCATTAGTGTGTAAATCCATGCGCCATTAGTATGCCTCCCAGGGGGCCATATGTAACCATGTGCTTTGTCACACTAATGGCGCACTCTGCCTTGATGCTCCATTAGTATCCTTTGGCACATTAATGGCACACTCTGCCTTGATGCGATATTAGTATGAATATTTTTTTTTTGAATATTTGTTTTTTTTTCTTTTCAAAATATATTATTGGACAGAATATAGACAGCAGCCCACAGCAACATCAGATTCATCGAATACAATAGAAGATTAGTCTCCGAATACAATTCATCATATTAGTCTCCGAATTCAAAAGACCGAACAAAGATAAAACATTACAAGTCTCAAGACTACGAGTATCGAGTTTGTCTTCACATTACAAGTCGATATCGATCATCTAAACTACCATCACATAAAAGAGAGTTGTGGTCATCATGATGAGCATCATCGCGATCAAACTGGTCCCCGACACCACTAGGGGTTGCGTAATCAGGATCGGTGTCTTCCGTGGCGTCCTCATAGTGGTGAGGTTGTTCCTCCATCTCCTGGGACAGCTCCCAGAATTGTTTGCCACCCGAACCACCGGCCTCATCGTTGTGGGCCATGTTTCACTCTAAATAGGAAAAAAGTTTGGTCAAAAAGTTGGTTATTGTCAAGGAACAAGATCATGGTCTCATCATTTAGGGTTTGTCGACACCGAGGCACCCTAAAAGCCTAAGCTTTCATCATTTAGGGTTTGTCGACGCCGAGGCACCCTAAAAGCCTAAGCGTACATCATTTAGGTTCTCATCGACACCGAGGCATCCAGGGCAGCCAAGTTAAGTTTTCATCATTTAGGGTTTATCGATGCCGAGGCACCCTAGGTTGGGCCTAATCACTTGGCACTTATCACTTGGCTCTATTGCCACCTATGTTGGGTTTATCATCTAGGGTTTATCGACGCTAAGGAGAATTCTAAGTTGGGCCTAATCACTTGGCTCTATTGCCACCTATGGTTTAATGCAGCAAGGAAAATTTCAGCATGACCTTTGCTGAAAATAGGACATATGGAGTACCCGAATTTGCCGGAACGGAAGTTAATCAACATTCCGACAAACTCAAGGGCCTCTCGGGGTACCTGCAAATTCATCATGATACGATGGTCGGAGACATGACCTTTGCAAAATGGTCGGAGACACGATGGTCTTTCTCAATGTGATCAATTGATGGATCAACACATAAAACATGTCCAATAAGTATGATTTATAGAGTCAACATCAGTATGAATATATATAAAGTTTTTCTTCATCAGCCAGGCCCATGCAAGTAACTGCATCAGTATGAATATATATAAACAAGCAAAGAATGCATGCAAGTTTAAAGTAAAATGTTTCAGTTAATGCAAGTACTCCTCTTGCTCTCTACTTTCTCTCTTCTCTTCTTCAGTTAATTAACTGAATTTTACTGATGTTGTTGTTAACTGAATTTTAATCAGCTGCTGAAGAACACCTTCAGTTTCGTCAGATATAGGTGTAGTTTTCAGAAACAGGAGGGCCCACGTCTCCCCTCCTGGACGTTTCAGAAACAAGAGGGCCCACGTCTCCCCTCCAGAGTTTTTGAGGGCCCATGTCTCCCCTCGAAAGGGCAGGACGTTTGAGTTTTTGAGGCAACTCCCCACATCTCCCCTCCACTGGCAACTCCCCACGACGCCTCCTATTCCATTGCCACGTCCAGGTAACTCCCCTCCTATTCCATTGCTCCATCTTCCTCCCTCTACCTCCCTCCTCATTCCATTGCCGCTCCATCTTCCTCCCTCTACCTCCCTCTACCTCCAGCATCAAGCAACTCCCCTCTGCGTCCACCATCGCTGGCCAGGAGGGTAATGGCGGAGGAATCGTGGAGCAACTCCCCTCCGTCTGCCAAGCATCACCGTGGTGAGGCGTCTGGCAAGGAGCCGCTGGTGGTCGACGACGACGTTCCGGTCCCCGGGCAGAAGCGGGACTACACCGTGCCACTCAAGGTTGATATCCACCTGAAGGAGCCGCTGGATGTCGTATGCACCAGCAACCCAGACGAAGCCGACAAGATGATCCGCAAGATGAGGAGGAGGCTCGGCGGCATGCTTCATCGGAATATCGGCGTTGATGTCGAGTATACCAAGGAAGACAAACCTCCGCAAATTGCTGCAGTTCTACAGTTATGCGTGGAGGATCTCGTCCTGGTATACGACATCACCGCGGCAACCAAATGGTAAAAACATCCAGTTCTGAAGTTTCTGTCTAATTAGTAGTTTCTGAAGTAGATGCAATAGTTATGAAGTTCTGAAGTAGATGCATACTAGTTCTGAAGTTATGAAGTTTCTGAAGTTTTGAAGTTTTGTTTTAATTAGTAGTTTCTGAAGTTTTTGAAGTTTTTGAAGTTTCTGAAGTAGATGCAATAGTTCTGAAGTTCTGAAGTAGATGCAATACTAGTTCTGAAGTTATGAAGTTTCTATCTAATTAGTAGTTTTTTGGTGATCATACAGAATGTTGTCTACAAGTTTTTGTGATCATTTAGTAGCTGTTATGAATGTTGTCTATTAATGCAAAAGATTGCAAAAAAAATACATCATTGAGATGTTATGCTTGCTGTTTTGATCATACAGAATGTTGTCTTGTAGTTGTTGTGATCATTTAGTAGTTGTTGTGATCATACTGTTTTAACTGAATTTTGGTCAGAACTTAAGATGCTATTTTAACTGAACTTTGCTTCAACTGAACCCATTTTAATTCTGTAGTTTCTGAAATTTTTGAAGTAGATGAATTTGATGCAGGCCCAAGGAACTCCGCCTGCTCCTGCAGGAGAAAAAGCTGTACACCTTTGTTGCATTAGAGGCGACAAGGAGAAGCTGAAGTTGTCTGGTTTGGAGATCAACCCCGACAAGTACGTCGACTTGCAGTGCAAATGGAGAGTTCCAAACAATGGAAAGAAGTGGCAGGCTTTGGCTGAGTTTGCAGCCGGCCTCATCCATCCATCCTACTCAAACATGAAGCCGAAGATCGATAGGAATTCGGACCACCTACTATGGGGGGACAGCCCACTGCCAAACAAGCTCATCGAGTACGCCGTGAAAGATGCGTACGTCACCTACGAGGCATGGAAGAAAACCGAAATCACCAAAGAAGGTTTGGAGCGCTGGCAAGAGGCGGAGGAAAATTGGGATGACCCCTACTACTGTGGATATTGAGTTGTTTGTGGTATTGGGATGACCCCTACTACTGTGTCTCAGTTTTTAGTTATGTGGTTGAACAAGTTCGCTTTTGTTATGTTGAACAAGTTTGCTTTTGTTATGTTGAACAAGTTTGCTTTTGTAATGATGAACAAGTTTGCTTTGGTTGTCAGTTGACATCATCTCATCGCTGAGCATGGTTTAGTTTTACCTTTATCTATTTATTATTTAGGCATAGCTATTCAGGCATGGAAGATATAATCATCCTTATGGTTACAATGACACATGATCTTTCCAACCACATAACTTAACTGCAAACATTTCCCCTGTCAATTGTAGTTACACATTCCAACCAATACCTGCAGGTTGTAATTTCATACTGAATGACCATCAATGACTAAGTGAAGCAAATAATTGCTATGCAAATAATTGCTATAATCATCCTTGTAGTTACACATTCTCCTCTTGCTCTCTACTTTCTCTCTTCTCTTCTTCAGTTAATTAACTGAATTTTACTGATGTTGTTGTTAACTGAATTTTACTAGTTAAACACATTATAACTTGAGTGTAACTCAGGACAAGTTAAACTTAAGCTAGAAGATACAAGTTGAACACACACCAGGCAGTTTTTATAATATTATCAGAAAAATATCTTCAGTGTAACTCAGGACAAGAAAAATCTCCACCGGAATAGGACTAGCATTTAAGAGTAATTTCCTCCAGTCAAACAAAGTTCAAACAAAAACTGACAACAGTCTTTTGATTAAGAGCCAAGTCACAACACTCTTTGATGTTCAAACAAAAACTGACAACACTTGTTTGATCTATCTCCTCCAAGAAAGAGCCAAGTCAGTCTCACCCAACTAGGGAAACATCAGTTAGACCACTAACAATTGGGAATACACAACTGGGGCTAGGTTTGTGCTATAGCTAGGCAGTAAAACAGAGCATATAGAGGCATTGCCTGCCTCTGCTGCAAGTGGGGATGTGAGCAGGATTATCACAATTAGATCACTAATTTGCTGGAATCTTATTTACAATTTTCTTCAAACTAGTTACCACTCACTAGTACAATGTTTTCTAAACTGGTTGCCATCATCTCCCTTTTTATCATTTTGGTTATGTGAAATTAGTTGTAGTGAGTGGCCAAGCAACCACTAGCAATTTGTGCATAACAATTCCCGGTAGTTTTACCTGTAAGCCCCCCTCTTCTGGCAACCTAGTAAAAAAATTATACTACACAGGAAGCATTTGGCTGAATTGACTGAATGAGAAATGGGAAAAACTAACAACTCAGACAGAATGATGCCACTGCCGTTCGGCGCTACTATTGGATTGAAATACTACAGCCGGAATCAACAGGATTATTGCTGATTGGCTGGACAAGCAGAGTGGTTGCGAGAAGGAAGAGGGGAGAGGAGGCGGAGCTCACCGGGGAGGCGCAAGGAGGCCCAGCGACAGCTTAGTAGCAACAGAGGTGGCCGAAGTTGAGGAAGACATCGGCGACCCGAGGAAGAAGAGGTGGAGGGGGGTGGAGGGGTCGAGCGCCATCGCGCCCTGGTTCCATGGCTCGCCGGCCCGGTGTTGAAGCAGATTCTGCCCGCC